>NC_055964.1:4464073-4724073 GCF_018492685.1 Alosa sapidissima
AGCTAGATACATTTATATGGTTCTGGGTTTTGCGATTTGATTTCAGCATTGTTCAGTAGGTTCTAGGCTACGCTCATTTTTAAAATATGCATTTAATCCAAAGTCATGTCAGCTCTCTATGCAGGGAGTAGGGCTGTCGCTTTTTATTCGAACATGACGTGAAATATCCTCAGTCGAACTATAAATAAACTATTCAGTTTTTAGTGCCATGTGTAGCGCATTTCTACAGTCTGATTAGTTTAGTTTATTTTTTATTTTATTGTTTGCCATCTCATCCAGTGCTCTATGATCCAGTGCTCATGACCAAATCAAGCCAATAATAGCCAGTAGCCTAGCCACAATAATGACTGGAGCCAGATCCCATGCAGCCACCCCGTTTCGAAAATGGAAGATAACGCACAGAACGGCCAGCCTGAGCGGACAATTACGTCCCCAACTCATCTGAAATGTGATGTCTTGAAATACTTTGGGTTCTACACCATAGATGGTAAAGTAACCGTTAAAGATAATGTTAAAGAATCTGTATCTGTGGATTGTGGCTTTACATCGGTCGAAGTTGACTCCATGTCGTGGTGTTTCACGTAACTTGATAGCCAGGCAAGCTGAGGACAGGCGCTCTGCTCCATCGTCGTTATGGTAACCAAACAAGTCTTATTCTGTCTAGGTTTGTCTAGGTTTGTTTCTAAGTGTTGTTCTTCTATGTGGTCCACCTACTGGAGGGGAGTGTTTACAGCAGTTCCGTTTCACACATGCGCAGTCTACGCGTCAAAGTGACGCGCGGTCTTACATTTCGGTCAATTCAAAAATGTGACTCATGTCGTAAAAATGACGCAATTCTCGTCAAACGCTCACCAGTGCCCGCGTGCGCGGGACGCAGACGCGGGAGCGTACCATTGCCTTTATACTGTGACTGGACATTCTGAGCATTGGAGAGAAGGGGCTGAAAAAGCCCTTTTTGTTTCAGCTTCACTCTCATATCATTTTTAGTCATCCCCAAAGATTTCAGTGCCACACAGTAAAGATTGAGGCAATGCATTATTGATCACAGGTAACAAAAGTAGAGGAAGAAGTGTGTGTGTGTGTGTGTGTGGGTAGAGAGGTCACCGAGGTCACGTAGATGCAGCAGCGCCGCTCCCACCGCTCACATGAAAGCAGAAGTTAAATCGGACCTCTCAGGGAGCTGCTTTTGGCTTCTTTTTTTGGACTGGTTGGGCGTAGCACGTCAGTGTGCGTGTTTGGCGGTGGTGAGGTGGTCCATTGTAAATGCTGCTTGGACTCAGTTTTGAGGTGTGTGTGTACGTGTGTGTGTTGGGGAACTGGCTGTGGCCAGGGCTCTGTGCTGTGGTGGTTTTGGGGAGGGATGACTCAGGGATAGGTGTTGACAGCTGGGTCCTCTGCGGTGATGCTGGAGCTCCCCGAGGGGTCCAGTCTCCGACAGCAGGAGATGGCAGGACGCACAACGGGCTTCTGATAGATACACACACACACACACACACACAGTGAAACGAGGTGAGGTGACATGACGTGACAAGGTGTCTGTGAGAAGCCAAAGGAAGGGTCAGGGGTTGGAGTACACTGAGAGTTACCTTGGTGTGTGTGTGTGTGTGTGTGTGTGTGTGCGTGTGTGCGTGTGCGAGCTTAGCTGTATTACCAGTGTTTCCCCTACAATGTATTTATCAGCGGCGCAGCGCCACTCCTGGAATTCAAGCACCACTGCAAAAAAAGTTGCCTAATTAAAAAAAAATAATAAAAAATAGACGCAAGTGAACTTCAGGAACAGCTGCCGTTCGTTCAGGTTTCATGTCAACAAATAATAGTAGGCTAACGTTGAAGGCGCAGTCAGGGATTCCACAGGAGATCATGCTTGTTTGTGTTTATGTTTAAGTTTATTAGCAGACGCAATTTTGTGCAAAAAAACGTAGCCTACATTATGTTAACCAAGGAACCAAATTAAACACGCTAGCGAGATAGCTCGCCCCTACCTTCAGTAGCCTATTCCCAGATAAATTTTGTTTGTGATACAGGCAATGCTTTCAAGCCCTGTGTTGCTAACATACCTAGGCTGTGAAACTAATGTCTAGCTAGCCTATTGCCTATTGGTGGGTTTAATTGAATTTGAGTAATAGGATACAACCATTTACATCTGAGATAGTTTGTAATTCCTGTAGAGCTCACCAAAATTATAGATATGATACAAGACACTTATCTGCTATAATCCAAGATCAACAGCACCGCTGCTGGAAAAAATTCTAGGGGAAACACTGATTACATATCTATGTGTGTCTTTGCATGCATGTGTTCGTGTCCATGCATTGTGTAAGTAGTATGTTTGTGTGTGCTTGCGTGTTTTCCCATACTAGTGTGTGTAGAACATAGGTGTAGAGTGATGATGATGCCTCATTATTTCCACTGCTGAATAGCATATGACTGTGCGTTAGCTACTCTGCTGAGGCATGCATTGGAAGCAAGTCTGATTTCCAGTCTATTTATTTATTTATTTATTTATTTATTTATTTATTTATTTATTTGGACAGCGACAGATTTAAAAGGGGGCCGGGACGTTGCAGCTAGGGAAAGAGAAGCTTCATTCCCAAGCTTGAATTAATTCCCAAATTAATTGAGGGCAGACTTTAGAGGGATAAAAGCTCAAATCCTGAGTTCCCCCATGGGTCTGCTCCCTGTGTAAACTCTCGCAATGATGTGCATAATTTATGCTGTCAGTGTACATTATGAGACTGGGAAGAGCTGAGATGAGGGGGCCAGATTTGGGAGGGGGGGGGGGGTTGGGGTTCTAGAATGGAGAAAAGGGAGTATGCATGGGGGATATGACTCAGTGTCCTACTTGTTTCCTTCTCTGTGGTATTCCTCTACTCCAGCTCTCTGCGCCAACACTGTTTTTAAAGGCATTATCATGCTCCTGATATGTTTTTTTATTTCCTTTGTCTCTTTGTTTGTTTGTTTAGCATTTCAAATGTGGCAGGAGGTGAGAGGAATCCTTGGCGGTTTTGTGGTTTTCCAGCATAAACCGTAAGGCTGCCCAAAAGTGATGACACACTGGGGCTTAAATTGGCCACCCTCATACCTAAAGGCTTCAGTGACTGAACTAAATAAGAGAGCTTCTGTCATACAATAACAGGAAGTGGTGGGGATTTAGACTACTTTATTGTTGGCAGTGTCGTGATTTTTTTTTTTTTTAAAAGGAATGTTTTGAAGGGTTCATTTCAGCATTCAGTGTAAAAAAAAACAAAAATATTTGGCGTAAGTCCGTACGTGTGTCTGCGCAAGAGAGGAAGAGAGAGAGGGAGAGAGCATGAGAGACAGGATTGCTCATGGTAGGAGGCAGAGATCCTACACACTTGCTATTTTAAGTTGAATGGTCTTAGAGGCTAGCTGGCGCACGCAGGATGATTTTATGGAAATGAAGCCCAAATCCCTCTAGTGCTGTGTGGTGACATCATCATCCACCACCACCACCAGCAGCATCCAGTGAGACGGCCTACTCCCTTCTGTCTGTCTGCCTGTCTGACTTCCGGCTTAAAACATGCACAGGGCCTCGTGTGTGTGTGTGTGAAGCACATGCATCACTGAATACTCTTGGGTTAACACCTGGCTCGGAGGTGGCAGAGAAATCGTGACTGTGCAGCTTGCGCACATACACACACACACACACACGTACACAGACCCACACACACATTCTCACACAAATACACTTGCATGCAGATCTTGAATTTACCCAGTTAAATATTTGATGGTGTGAAAGTGCAAGTCCGTGTGTGTGTGTGTGAGCGCGTGCGTTGTAAAGCCCACTTTAGCTCTGCCATTAATCTCCCTGCACTCTCTGATTGGAAAATCCGGTTGGGCTTTAGAGCCGCCTTCCCTCTGAATCTGGAGCACAGTGATGTGTGTGCTCTCTCTCCAGGGAGTGTGTGGTGTGAGTATGTGGTGTGTATGCGTGTTCCTGTGTGTGAGTATACGTTGTCTGTGAGTGTTTTCATGTGTCTGTGTGTGCACGCCTCTCTCTCTCTAAAACAGAAAGCTGAAAGAGGGTGATTCTCTGTTTGAGTGACTTAATTTCAGCATTTTGTTTTTGTTTATCTATCTATTCATTTATTTATTTATTTATTTACAGAGTGAGCTTTTGCTGGGTCTGGATGATTCAGTGTGTCTCTGTGTGTGTATGTGTGTGCGGGTCCACACATGTAACTGTGTGTGTGTGTGTGTGTGTGACATGACTGCCAGTAGAGAGACAGTCCCTCCATTAGCCAAGATCAGCTGTTGAGATCCCTATGGGAGCCAGGCTATTTTCAGACTGTTACAGGTATCCTCACTTCTCATTTTCTGAAGCACCACCAATGTGATTGTCAGCCAGGACATTAAAACTCCTCAACATTCTTCTTCTCCCACTGCTCACTTTACTCTGGTTCACGGCTTACACTCTTGTGTGGGTGTGGACAGTGTGTGGTCAGTTTAGATCAATGCTGTTGATGTGGTGTGAAATTGATATGGTCATAACGGGGCCTGCAGGGTATGGCTCAGGTCCATGGCAATAAAAAACAACACGGTAGTTAAGCTGTGGTCACCTCCTATAGACGGCCGTGCAGTTTTAACTGAAATAGACTTCTATAAAAAGAATGCTGGTTTAACTGAAATACCGGTAGACTTCCATAGAAGAATGCTGGTTTAACTGATGTGGCAGATCATCATGACAGACTTGGCTGATGGCTTCTTTGACAGATTCATAATTATTTCTCAGCATTAGGCTACAGTGCAGTGGAATACAGTTTTGAGCATTGAGGCCATCTACATACAAGTCTATTTCAGTTAAAACTGCACGGCCGTCTATAGGAGGTGACCACAGCTTAACTACCGTGTTGTTTTTTATTGCCATGGACCTGAGCCATACCCTGCAGGCCCCGTTATGACCATATCAATTTCACACCACATCAACAGCATTGATGGCATCTTAATGTAATGGCATCTTAATTTAAATTCTGTATGTAATTATATCTATATTGCTATTCTGTATTAACTATATGGAGCATTCTGAAATTGATTTAGTTTAGTCTCCATCTTTAAATCTATGACATGGCATCAGTGTTTTTTTGCAGATCTAAGCCTGGCTCTGGCATTTAGCAATGGACATGAAACAGTAGTGTTGAGCTTCTCTAAATGTTGTCTTGGGTTCCTTAAATCTGGCCCTTTAATCCAGTTATGGTGGTTTCTATGGTTTTGGTGAACATTCAGTGTTTTTGTTTTGCACCATAAATTGACGCCCGGCCTCCGAAGGTGAGGCAAGACACAGCAGTACTCTTGTGTCCTGCAGGCCAACTTTGAACGGACTCTCTTCTTTTTTTCTTTCTTTCTTTCTTTCTTTCTTTTTCTCTCTCTCTCTCTCTCCTCTGAGCACACTGTACTCTTATTTCCCACATGTTGTGTAGGGTTCAGCAGCTAGTTGCACATTCAATCCAGGAAATGTCCCATGAAGAAGTCCCTGGTTTGAAAGGGTCTCTTCACAGCTGCCCCTGGTGATTTGAGTTGAGTTCTGTACTGTCTTGAAAGCCCTCAGTCAAGCTGTTCCTCTCGAGAGGCACGCAGCCAGGGCGGGCTGCCCAACCCAGCAGTGGTCTCCAAGCTGCAGCCCACCAGGAAGCGTCAAGGAAGGAGATGATGATGTCGCTTCGTGTGCAGTCGAGTGCTAACCCTGAGAGGCCTGCCTGGACTGCCACCGCCTCCTGAGCTCAGCTTCTGTTCGTGGAGCAGGGCCACAGGAGTGCTGTCTCTCTGCCTCACATTTTCTGTCTTAAATAGACACTGTCAGTCTCTCTCCATCTTTCCTTCTCTTTCTCCCTCCCTCCCTCCCTCTCTCTGTCTGTCTATGTTTGTCTCCCTGTATGTGACACTCCTTTCTCTTTCTTTCTTTCTCTCTCTCTTTCTCTTTCTCTCTACTCTCTCTCTTTTTCTCTTTCTCTCTCTCTGTACGTTGTGTGAATAATTGTCCTGAATGAATATGTGGCACTGGCCTTCACGGAGCATTAGAGGAGAGTGCCGAGGCAACTGGACAGCCATGGCCTCGTGCTCATGTTTTTGGAGGAAGCACAAAGCCGAGTGGAAATTTCAAAGTTCACTGGAGGACAGCTTCTCTCTTTCTTCCACTCTCTCTCTCTCTCTTTTTTTTTTTTTTCTCTCTCTCGCTTGCTCTCTATAGTGGCGAATTCAAGTAGGCCTATGTCATTTACACACGACACTGACTTTGTGTGTGTACGTGTGCCTGTGTGTGAGGGAGCAGTGCACAGAGTAGGCTTTGAGATGATAATTACTGGGGAGGTGAGGCAGAGGACAAACACACACACACACACTGCATATCTCTGCTTATTTCTCTACCTTTATGCACAGTCAGTCTGAGGTCAGGAACTGTTTTTTTTTGGTTTCTGGTTTGGTTGATGCCTTTCTGTACATTGCTCAAGTTTTTGTTAGTGGTTTAAGTATTAGCCTTTAGAGAAAGTATGCACCAGTATGTTTTGATTCTGTTTCTTGTACCTGTTGAAGTGTATGTTCAATATAGCCCTATGTTTGGATTTATTGTCCTATATTTAATGACCGCTGTGGCAATACAATGCCTATTTGTCACACCAGTAAAGCACATTGAATTGAATTGAATGGAATTGGATGGAATTGCGAAGCAATGTAAAAAAGCACATTGGTTTGACCTCCAGGCCCATCCTCTCTTGGTTGGTGTCTGTGTCCCTGTCTGTCTGGCAGACAGGCTCTGTTGTGTGGTAAACTGACAGGCAGGCAGCATGTAATGTGCTGTATTGATGAATGGAGTGCTTGGCTGGGCTGCAAGGCCGTGCCCTCCAGCCATCTATTTAGCTTTTTATCATCCTCCCCTCTCTCTCCCTCTCTTTTGGCAGTCTCTAGCCCCTTCCACACTGCCGGATTTCCCGCGACTGTATGTACCTTTATCGCAGAACGCCTGTCCTTTTTACACACACCGAGTCGAAGTGTCCCACCAATTTTACCACCAGGCAGGGTAGATATAAAGGCGAAACGATTCATTCCGGCACCAGTGTATGCGTTAAGTTCTCTCCAGAAACACTTTGTTGTAGCCTATGGACCTGGCATTTGGGATAGCACGCCTTTACCCTTACAAACTGTCATAGTATAATATGCAGTTTCTGGCATCCATAAGAAAAGCATTTGTAGATGAATACCTAACATAACTTAACTGTAGCATACATCTGACTCATTTTCAGGTTATAGCAACTTTACTAACTCCTTCGTTAAGTGACACACAACTTTATTTTTATACATTAATTTGATTAACAGGCTAGCTTACATGGCGATTAAGCACATTGAAGAGGCTTTCTGTTCATTGTATCACATTTTATTTTCAGTTGTCAAAAGTTATGGGGGTAAAATTAGTGATGGCAAAATCCCCAGTTCAGAAAATCATTTGTTTTTTCCCATGTGTTGTTGCTCATGTGTCGGGCTACTCCTAACGCTCAATGTTGCACGTCACGCTTCATTTTGCTATTTGGTCTTGCCTCCTGGCACCTCTATGTGCCGGCTTGTATGTAAACACTCGCGGTATGAAGTACCAGACTGGCAATGTTTCGCCTCGTTTTCAGACACACGATGCGGCCTAAAGATGTCTCCTCTTCCTGTGAATGTTGCGCGATCTCAGTGTAAAAACGACTTTTGTGTCTTCAGGTCTGTTTTGCCGCTTGCTATCTATTTTCTTTCTCTTCTCCTCTGTCTAGGCCAAGGCTACATGTTTTTTTTCTTTCTTTTGTTCTCTTTTCTTGTCCATCCCCATCACTCTTTCTTTTGCCCCCTCCTTCTCCTTTTACCTTTGCATCTGTCAGGCAGAGCTGATTTGCAGCTCCATACTGTTTCTCGGTGGTGTAAGTCCTCCCCTCTGTGTTCATCTGTTTCAGATCACTGGCCTTCGTTGTTGGAGCCCAGCTGACCATGTTTGACCTATATTGTGTTATTAAATATATTTTAGTCTGTTGAGATATCCAAAATACAAATGCCCGACACACACACACACACACACACAAACAAACAAAAGAATCACAGACACAAACACACTCACTCTCTCTCTCTCTCTGTCTCACTTTGTCTCTTTGCCTCTGTCTCTCTTTAAACGCTACAAATGATGGCACACTTGAAAGTGGGACAGACTGCAGCCGCTGCATGCGTGCGGTTTTCGTGTGTCTCTGTGTGTGTGCGTGTCTGTGCATATGACTGTGAGTGTGTGAGCGTGTATGTTTCCATTTGTGTGAGTGTGTATACGTGTGCCTGTCTGATGGTGCATGTGTAGTTCGTGTGTGTGTGTGTGTGTCTGGGACTGTGTTTGCATGCATGTTTGTTTCGGCCTGGTTTCATTTTGATTAGGGAGGAATATCCTCTATTTTCCTGCAGCCCTGCTCTGCTCTGCTTCGCTTCTTTCTGCTCCAGGTCACCGTAGCCATTTTTGGCTTTTTCACCCTCCCAGAGCAGGGCTATGATTCCATCCCTCAACACCCCCCTCGCCCTCAACCCCCAGCCCCTCGCCGATCTCCGGCCACGTCTGGTAATCACCTTCCCAGTAGTCACAAGAAGACGGCCGCTCAGGGAGCTGACTTGAGATGGCTTCCGCTAAAACGAGGGCACCCTCACAGCACCCCTGCCCCCCTCCTCACCCTCGACCCACACCCTGCCCCCTCCCCTCCTCCCCCAGCTTCCTCTGTTTCCCCCTTTCCTCTTTCTGTTCGTCGCTCTCTTTCCTTGCTTAAATGGCAGCTACTGTGTTATGTTTTAACCAGCAGGGTACATCATATATGAATGACTGACCGTTTATTTGTTCAGTTTTCCTTTTTAAAAATAGTTATCTAATGAAATGAAACGGTAGGCCTAAGTGATCGGAGTTATGAGGCTTTCTCAAGCTGGGTTGCTAGGTTGTTTCACAGACCGTTTGTGAGTGCAGTAAACTCAAGAACCAGAAACAGGAAACAGGACCTTATAGCCCCTCTACAAAGAACCAAAAGATGTAAAAGCAGCTTTGCACCATGTGTGAGGTCACTACCCGGAGTTGGGAAGTGCAGTGTAGTCATCTCTCTTTTTTACCCTCCTATGGAAACTATTTTGATCATGGCCAAAGATAAGGGTTTTTCCATCTCTTTCAAGTAGGGATGGGCGACATGTTGTTAAAATTGTTAATCATTATTCCAAAATCATATCTCCATATTCTGAGGAGAAAGGGCGATACTATGATATGATCTAGTGGAAATTTGATAGTAATATAATAAGAAGCGTTAGCCCGTCATATTGACATATCATATATTTGAATAGATGTGTTCAGTTGAAATAAAAAATAAGAACCATGTCACGCACAGCAATGCAAATGTTGCACATGTGCACCTGCCTCTGCATACTGCTAAATGAACACACAGCTATGGAAAGACTTTGTCATACCGCAGCATCAATATGACAATTCCTCTATATCGTAAGGATTGATCCCGGTATACAATGGCTCATCTCTTATTTTAAGGTTAACAGATGTTTGTGCAGCCAACATCATACTTTTTGACTGCTGATGCAAGTCTAGACAAAGGATATTCCGATGTATGAGGAAGTAGTTATAAGAATGCTCGACGGGTGCATCAACTGTGAAAGTAGGTGGAGCATTGGAATTCTTGACACTAGGTGAAGTGTCTTTGAAAGAAATGTGACTTGAATAGGGCAGGTTAGGCAGGGTTATAATGCCGTGTGTGTGTGTTTGTGTAAGGGGGGCGGGGGGATGTGGCTTGCCTCCAACGCCCCCCACACTCTCAACCAAACAAACTAAAAAAAGCCTGTGACTGGTTGTTCAATCAACTTTACTCCCCAGAAAAGGTAGGAAGTAGTCAGCAGTGAATGGATGAATGCCCTCCTGAGGCGTCCATAGCCTGGTGACCATGGTGACTTTGGCTTTGGCCATGGGAAGCAGGCTGGCTCCTCGCTCCAGGTCCTCCACACACATCTGACCCAGCCACATGAGTCAGACATGCAGAGAAGTTCTCCTTTTCTATCTCTCTCTCTCTCTCTCTCTCTCTCTCTCTCTCTCTCTCTCTCCCCACTACTACTACTTTTTCTCTCTACCTCTCTTGCATTCACTCATAGTGTTTCTCTCTATATATTTCTCTCTCTGTCTTTCTCTCTCCCCTCTGCCAGGTCCATTTCTGGCACTCACATTTGTGTATGTTTTTATTTATTTATATTTCTGTACAAGAGTCTTGGGATATGTGCTTTTCCCTTTAAACTCTTTTCCAGGTATCTCTCTCTCTCTCTCTCTCTCTCTCTCTCTCTCTCTCTCTCTCTCTCTCTCTCTCTCTCTCTCTCTCTCTCTGTCTCTGTGGGGGGATTAGAGAGAGAAGGGGGTGGTCGGTCGTAGCAGGAAAGAGATCTTAACTTTTGTCAACGAGGCGTCTTGATGAGTCATGAATCATTCAGCAAACACTCTGGCTCGCCTGAGCACAATGCCTCCTGAGCGTCTGTGAGCGCTCCACGCTGCTGCCTACCTCAAAATCATCATCATCCACCTCCTCTTCCTCTTCGTCTCCCAGTCCTGCGTTGCAATAGAGGAATCAGGTGATCTGGAGATGTACTCAGAATGAGGAGAGAGGAGGACGCACAGATTGTTCAGGGGCGGAGGGAAAGGAGGCAGGTCGGTGGGGGCGAGTCTTGGCGAGGAGAATAACATGACATCTTGCCCTGAATAATTGATTGCGTAGCTTGTCGACGTGCACGTGTCTACGTGAGTTAGAGAGTTAGAGTGTGTGTGTGTGAGAGGGGGGGGGGGGTGGGGAGAGAGTGTGTGCACACATTGTAAAGTGTTCTATTCTAGTACAACGCTCCATATCTTGGCCTCTGCGGTGGCCTGTTATTGCCATCAACACACATGTAAAAGGAGGGAAACCACAATACCAGTACTTGGGCTCCGACTGTACAGCAAATGCGGCGCTCTGTCCTGCATTAAGGCCTGTACACAAGGCCAACGGAAGCTATAATGACAACTGCAAATAATCGCAGTGTAATATATCACTCTAGCTCGGCACACGACACGACACTGCATCACTGGCAGACTATTTGGCCATCACTTTCTAATTTTTTTTTTTTTTTTTGAACGATAGAAACATTGACAGCCAATCAGAATCCATCAAAGAGTAGGCATCATGTTTATAAGCATGAAGAATGGTCATTTCTGGGCGGGCTTTCCATATCGTGTGTCAGTGTGTGGGTGCATTTAGTTACAGTTATCTTCGTAGTTCTCAGTGGCAGAGTTGATATCGCTCATATCGTTATAGCACTTGTCTCTGCTGTCATCATTGGCAGTGTTGGCGGCCCTGAGAGCTGATGTGGCAGCTAGTGACCTTCCTTCAGGTGCATCAGCGATTTTAGCAGAGGCTGTGTGGCTTAGAGGCAGATATGAGGACACTGGGATCCATCACGAACTGTGTGTGTGTGTGTGTGTATGTTTCCTGTTGGCTGTGATTCCCCTAAAGTGATGTTCCTCTCTCTCTTTCCCTCCTTTCTCTGTTCTCTCTCTCTCTGCAGGCTTTTTCAGCATCTCCTCCAGACATGACGTTCAACACTGTGCTGTAGAGACACAAGCTTGACCTGAAGAGCAACGTCACTTCTTTTTAAAGGTGTGTGTATTTGTGTGTGTGTGTGTGTGTGCGTCTGTTTGTGTGGGAGTGTGTCTAAGCACATGTGTGCAACAGTCGGTGACACTGTGTGTGTGTGTGTGTGTGTGTGTGTGTGTGTGTGTGTGGGGTGGGGGTTACACTGTGTGTTAGTGGAGACTGCACACATGTGTGTGTCTGTTTTAGAGTCACTTCTGCGTCGCTCTGCGACGGCCTGGCTTGCATGCATACTGAGCTCCAATGCTGTGGAAAATGGGTCCGTTGCCTCATAAGGCTGCTCTAAATATGAGCTGTTGTCTCATGAAGCAGTCATTTGGAATCACAGAGAGAGTGAGAGATGAGGGCAGAGAGAGAGAGAGAGTGTGAGAGAGATGGAGGGAGAGAGGCCAGCTTTTTCTTGCCATGGCTTGCTCTAGTTTTGAGTGTAACGCCATGAGGCAATGTTGGCTGCTGAGTCACACCAAGCAAGACAGCCGTTGAAGCAAAGCACTCTGGGATATGACAAAGGGAGGGTGCAGTCCCCCCCCACCTCCCCTTTTTTTCTGAGGTGCTGTAACATTTTTATTTCTGGCTTCTCTGCGCTCTGCCCCCTTCCATTGCCTTTATCATACCTGGTCCTTTTTTTCTCTTTTTCCCATCTTTCATTACAGTTTTTAAAAAAACATTTCCTTTATTTTATTTTTTATCATTCCATTTCCATAGTTATTATTGTTTATGTGTAGGGCCTAATGTAGATTCTAGTATAATATAATGTGTACAATATACTTGGTCCATTTGCCAATTGATATGCATCTTTTAGAATTCAGTATTTGCATGTCTAAATAAATTACCCCGATTCCATACACTCCTACGTAATCTTGGTGTGATCCTCTGAGTGGCGGGTTGTGACCCTATCACAACCCTCCCACACTTACACCACTCGTAACACACACTCTCACACCCCGCACCCCCTGACGGCCATCACCTTTGATTAGCGAGGATCTGTGGTAAAGTGCTGTGATATCTATGACAATGGAATGGCTGGCCCTCTGAATCAAAAGCTGCTAGTTCCCACCCCTCCCCCCTCCACCCACAACTGCAGCATCACTGGGAGCTTGCTTGGGGTGAATGAAATATTAATCTGTGGTTGGTGTGCGATGCACGTCAGAGTCTGAGCACCCAAGCCCCCACACACACTCCCACTCACACTCACCCCTCTCTCCACCCCCAGCTCCTAGGCACTTCTTGTTCCCAGCTCGCTCTGATGTCATGTCTGAATGTTGATATCCAGCAAGGATTTACACATTTGTGTGTATGTCTTGTTGCAGATATACATCTCTATTGTACCCCCTCCCTCTCTCTCCTTCTCCTCTCTCCCTCTCTTTCTCTCTCTCTCCTCTAATCTCTAAAGCACTGGGCTCCTCCTCGTTTCCCTCCACCAGTAAGGAGTTCAAGTACAGTGTGCTTCAAGGAAACATTCTGCTGTGCTGTCCTCTCTTCTGTTCGGTGTATTTTGTGACTGTGGTGTGTGTGTGTATCCACCCATCAAGAGAGCGTTGCTTGAGTATTTGTATTTGTGGCATGTTGCGTGTTGAGTCTTCTGACTGTGTGTGTGTGTTGTGCGCGCTTGTGTGCTTGCGTATATGCTTGTACTCCAATTAATGAATGTGCACCACCAGCAGCAGTGCTAGAATGTGAATGCTAGAATGTGCTCTGTGGCCACACCAACCCCATACATTCTGTACCAGCCGGATGGCCAGTGCCTATCTACACCCACACACTCACAGGGGAGCTAGCCATGCACACATCTAGGCCTGCGAACACACACATGCACACAAACCCACAATCCCACAGAAGTTTTACACATCAGCACATGCAAGGGAAGCCACACAGGCACAGAGAGGTGTGGGGGGGGGTGTAAGGAATGGGGTGGGACTGAGATCTCGCTAATGAGCATGCGCACACACACACACGCACACGCACACACACACACAGCCCAGCCCAAATTCCTTCCTTTAGCATTCTGAATGAGCACATTGCAAGCTATGGTGGATATACTGCTAGTTCACCCCAAATGTTGATGTAGCATGCAGCAGGTGTGTGTGTGTGTGTTGGTGGTGGTGGTGGTGTGGGGGGGGGGGTGCAGGGGAAGAATTGGGCATTGGTGGTTGTTATGATGATGAAGATATGAGTGTTGGGATGGGGGGTGTTATGAGGGGACAATTGTGGTTGTAAGAGGTGAAGGGAGATAAGAACAGGGAGGGGGGAAAGGGGGGTAAGAAGAGAGGGCAGTGGCAGGTTGTTAGAAAGAGGCAGTTGACAGGGGGGTAGTTTTGAGGCAAGGGGGGGGGGGGGTAGAAGTGTGGGTTTTGGGGATGGATTGAGATTGAAAAGAGGCTTTCGGGGAGCAGAGGGCACAGCCACGTGGCTTTGATGAGCTGTTACAACCTGTTGTTGGAGCGTTGCATCATTCACACGCTATGATTGGAGAGAGGAGGAGAGAGGAGGAGAGAGGAGGAGAGAGGAGGAGGAAGGGGAAGAGAAAAGAGAGAGTGAAGGGAAGTAAAAGATGGAGATGTAGTAAGTGAGAGGGAGAGGGAAGTGTGTGTGTGGGTGTGTGTGTGTGTGGGTGAGATGAGGGGTCCCCTAAGTGATCATGTGACTTATTCATTCGCTCCATTTTTAACATCAACCTTCTTCATCTCTGCAGCTCTCTTTCTCCTTCCTTTCATCTTTCTCTTTCTTTTTATCGCACACACACACGCACGCGCACATACAGGCATTTTTTTCCTTTGTCTCTGTTCATTATTTCAGACCTGAAATTGATTCTTGAACTACTCCATCTCCTTTCCCCCCTCCTATAGGAGTAAGATTTGTAAAGCCCCATTCCTGTACAGTTGTCTGTCTGTCTCAGACTTTTTTTTTCATTCTTCCTCTCACTCTATCTGCCTCTTTCTTTCCCTCCATCTAATTGTTTCTCTCTGTCTCACCCCCCTCTCTTTCTCACTCTCTCTCTCTCTCTCTCTTTGTTTGGTGTCTGGAACTGGAAGTGCAGGCATCTCCAGCTTGAGTGCAGGGGCTTACTTCAGGCTTGATTTTGAAGCTTGAGCACAAGGCCGCAGCTCAACAGGAGAACAGACTAAGATGATGCAATGCGGAGACACGCATACTGGAGACCCGCTTCATCCCGACACACACACACACACACACACACACACACACACACACACACACACAGACACACACAGACACAAACAGACACAAACAGACAAACAGTGTCTAGCTGGTTTTGGCTCAGGTCTTGCCCAGCTCTTGCCCAGATCAGTGTAGGGTGCCTTTATTGACATGATTGTTTTCAGGGCCAATATGATTCTGATTATCTGCAACAAAAAGAGGATAATAACTGATATTTCAGTTCTTTTAACATAGTTTGGTATGAAAAGACATTTGCTCTGACAACTAACTTCATTTCAAACCCTCTTTACTTAAACCATGTTACTTCAAACATACTGCCCATCCCCACTATGAAAGTTCAATGAAAAGCAAAAAGACCAAATTCACTCATTCTTTTCCCAGTTGTTGGCGCTGCTCCAGTGAATCTGGGCCAGGTCCGTTTTGCAGTCAGCTGCCACTGGAGTGAGCCAAGGCACCCCCCCCCCCCATCCCCCACCAACCCGCCCAGACAGCCACACACACAGCACACAGCAGGGGGGTAAACATGGATGCTGCTGCATCTGTTTCACCGCTCAGATACTTTGTGACCCTGGATAGACAGACAGACAAATAGACACGCAGACAGAGGAACGCGAATCCCACTGTGCGCCATCAACAGCAGAGCGTCTCTACATAATGGAAAACGATAAACGCGAATTTGCTACTCTGTCTGTGATGCGTTTGTGTGTTTGTGTTTGATGCACGCACACACACACACATTGTAGGGATTTTGTATTTTGCCTCCGGAATTGTACAATGGCTCAAAACAGTGATGTTATTGGATACATTTATCTTACTTGATGATCGCAATAAAGCATTTTAACGTGTGTGTTCTGTTTTTAACGGTGGGCCAGGTTCAGACCACTTTGTATTTGGAGCTGGTGAATAAATCCAGCATACTATTGACATCCGGTGATTGCTGGGGCAGGGGTCTATCATTTGCATTCTGTGATAACCCCACCACGTCTGGAGATGGTGACAGGACACAGATTTGTATTCCTGCCTGTGTGCCCTATCTTTAATTGGGGTGAATAGGTGTGGGCCGTACCAGAGACATAACACTATACACACACACACACACACACACGCTATTACTTAACTATGGTGGCTTTGTTCTTAAGAAGATCAAATTTGGGTATGCTTGGTCTCTGATAAGTGTCCTTTTGCACATCCAGTTTATTCCCTGTTGTTTGACTGTAGCAACCTTACTTTTTGAATGAATGAGGACTCTTTACGGCAAACCAAATGCACTTATGGGTACGAATAATCACCTGAACCTTAACCAAAGATTGTTAAGGCGGAGCAAGATATTTCAGCAGGAGCCACTTCCGGGAACCCGGATCGCACGAGGGGGGGGGTCAAAATCCCCCGTTATGCAGAGCAGAGGCAGCGACAGCTCCATTGATGTCTATGGGCATAGCTCAGAATTTTACCACAAATGCTAAGGTCTTAGTTTTATAGAGTTAAGAATGTGAACGTCGGGCACGTTTTCATGATCCTCAAACCTTTCTGAACATTTCAGGTACATTTTTAGCATTTTTGAGCATTCCAGTCTGGAGAAAATCTACTTTATATCAGGTGTGCAGCTGTGCGCCGGTTATTTATGCCGCTGCTGTTGGCCGGTTGCAACGTACGCTCATCAATAAGTCATCGACACGCCTCTTTATGCAGACAGGATTCGATCCCCATTTCGCGCGCATAGACATGAACTACGACAAAGTGTCTTGCTCCGCCTTAACAATCTTTGCCTTAACCCAAATTGCCTTTTGTTGTGGCATTGACCTGGTTCATACACCTGTTTGTCCACTTTGGGCGGGGGGGGTTCAATGTTTTACTATGTAATTAAGTTGTATGCGTGCATCTTCACGTGTGACATGATGTGTGTGTCCTGGCTAGTGTGTCAGTGTCGTGTTGCGTTGTGTGTGTGTGTGTGTTTATGCGTTTATTAATACTATTTTGACCATTAAATGTCTTCAGTAAGACCGATATTGGTATGAAACTTAAGTTCTATTTCTTCTGTCCACCAGAGGGCAGTGTATCAGTCAATGTCAATAGACTACGTGCATGAAAGGCACGAGTATATATGCGTGTGTTAAAATTGTTATTATTGAGCATAGGCCTGGGCGATAAAACGATAGCGATATGTATCACAATAGACATGTAATCGAAATACGTTCGATAGAACATTCAATAATTAAAAGCAACACACACCTCTCGCTTACGTGGTCCATAAATAAATAGGCTAAATATATCTTGCACTGTAGTATGTGCAACTCTACCAGAGTAGGCGATAGAAGTAGGCCTACCACAACACAGACTCTCACTCTCTCTCTCTCTCTCTCTCTCTCTCTCTCTCTCTCTCTCTCTCTCTCCTCTCTCTCTCTCTCTCTCTCTCTCTCTCTCTCTCTCTCAGGTGCATCCCTCCTCAGCATGCACATTTAATCCAAACATTCACAATCGTGCAAGACGACTGGCTAAATTGCTATTAAATCCGGTTAGCATCATTAGCACGCTGCACGAATTTGTTCAAAACTGTTGCATTCAAATTGACTGCTAAATTCTAATAATCTCAATCCCGATGCAAATGGAAAAGTATTTTTCAAGACTCAAACAGGCTTGTCCCAAGGAGAAATATTAATTTGAAACTTAAACACACGTGGGGAAACTTAACAGTCTAACCAGTTGACTATGGTAAACTAGCAAATTAAGCTGGGCTACTTTGTTTACAATATTTCCAGGCTTCAACCAGTGCTGCTTTTCATTCAGACTTATGTGCACATTTATTTATTTGAGCTCGTCTCACAGTGTTCTCACCTTTACAGTCTATGGTTCTCACGTGCAACCAGCAGGCCTGACTCACACCTTCCTTCCATACCTACAACTGATGCCCAGGCTGCCTCCCTCTCAACGGCCATGCCACAGAGCAAGCACAGTCAAAGTGTCACACACACACACACACACGTACACACATACACACACACACACACGTACACACATACACACACATTCTCCACTGAACAGGCAGGCAAACAGCAGACTGCAGATGACTCTACTGTTATGTCTTGCCCACCCACGGCCATGTGCTCACACTAGCACTCAATCGCTCCAGCACCTTCTCAATCATTTTGTCTACACTTACTTACTCACTAATCCATACATTCCCTCTTTCATCCATTCACACACTCACACAACGCCTTACTAATGTATGCTCCCAAGCACTTAATCAGTCATTCAGTCTGTCTGGCCCTCAATCACTCTATACACTTACTTATTTAATTACATACACACGCCACAAACAAAACCTTTTAACCAGACTCACTCAGATATTCACCCTCCACACATCATAGCACCATCTACAAGGAGAGACACCTGGTCAAAGTCAAGGAGCCAGCCATTACTCATCTAGAAAGTGTGTAACAGCACGTTTCTGTCTAGACTGCAAAGGGTCAACTGCCAGTTGAGTGATGGCAGCGCAAGATCCTTTACAAGACCCCTGTATGGTTCTCCAGCAATGGGCCACTCTGCGCTTTGAGATTGTTTTGTTGAAGGGTGGCAATAAGGGTCTTTGTCAGAAACGGGCTATGTTGAATAGCTAACAGCCAACAGCATTGCTTTTCAAACACAACAACCAAACAGCTGGCACTGACCATAGCCTGCTGCTAGCCATCTTGCTGAATTGTGACTCGGTGATCTATTTGATGATGTGACACTGTGACTAGGACTGTTATTACAATCAAGCTAGATTCTTGGATTCTGAAGATACAGTTGTAACTTTAGATGACATCAGGCAAATACAAGCAATACAGATGGGGCGAAGCACAAGATTGAAAAGTCCTGGTGGATGTTTTTAAGGCAAATGCAAATTCCACAGTGTATTGCTGTGACTACTTTGAGACCAGACATGGTGTACTCTTGATTGTGATTGTGAGCGCACTACTTTATTGAGCTAATTATACCCTTTGAAGGTGCAATCGAGGAAGAAGTTGAAGTATGCAAAACTGGTAGCAGAAACAAGGGAACAAGGCTGACAAGGACGTATAACACCAGTGGAGATGGGTGTTACAGAAAGCCACAACACTTCTGTTAGATTTTAGTTTTAGAGGATAAGCCATTACAGATCCCGGGTACAACATGTGGCGTCCATGTTGCACCATGAAGGAGGGCCTTTACGGATCCAGGGTGCAGTGTGTTTGCGACTGCCATAGTCACCTTTTGCTCTTGGCGGTTCAGGCCTTCCGCTCCGAAAAGCACTTTATTTATAAGCATTGTCTGTTGTGAATGGCTCGATTTAAATAAATTTAATTGACCTGAAAAATGTATTGAACTGTCAGCCCTTGCAGTTTTATGCTGTCACACTTAGTCTTGTTGTCTTAAAGAGAGCCTTTGGAACCGGGATGTGTTAGCATAACTGATTAACTACTATTTATTTGTCATTTACCTAATCAATCAATGTGTGCTTGGTTTCCGAAGACATGGTAGAACAAATAAAAAGTAGTTTTCCTACATGAATTCTTCTGACATCATAGGCTGTTTGATGTGATATATATGAAGGGTGTGACTATAAAGTGTAACCTACTGTCTGAAAGGAACAGACCCCAAATCAGAAATTTGATTTGTCACACACCTTAACTGAAACATATATCTAGACCGCAAGACGGAGTACTTCTTAGGAGTTGAAGATATTCAGGGAACCGCTGTTTCGCCTGATGTATTTCTAACTCTGCCTTTGGAGGATGGTTAATAGAGTTTGCCCGCAGCAACAAGCTGAGTCAAAGACCTACTGAACTAAGGAAAAAGTACTTACTGTTAAAAATCTATGCTTTAGCGAGGTGTGTCTGTGTGATTGCAGACCTTGTTATTTATGTAAAGCACATTGAATAGACTCAGTCCTTGAGACTGTCCATATAAATTAACTTTGCCTCGTCTTTTCTTGTTCCTGCTTTAGGTATTGAATAAATGCCAGGCCTGTCAATGAAGGAGAAAAGCGAGTGGGTCCCAACGATTCCATCTTACCCATAATGCCATCGTCCACGCGAAAAGGAACAGTGAAGGATCCAGAGTTTGCCGATCTCTTCTTCAAAGAGGACCCCGAAGATGTATTCTGCGACCTCCATGAAATCGGCCATGGGAGTTTCGGGGCAGTCTACTTTGTGAGTAGTTTTTTTTTTTTTTCCCAGATTTTTTTTCTCCCCCAACATTAATCAGTGCATCATTATAGGGCAGCCCTGGCCCTCCTCTTGCCTCAGTCAGACCAGTTTTCTTCTGACCACAAGTATAGGAAGGATCCAAAATTAGCACAACTTGGCCTAATGAAAGTGAACACAATTTGACCACCCAGAAGTGGGCAGACCTTGACCCACGCAATATGGGTATAGTTTGATCCGCCAGCAGTCCACATTTTAACACGCTTACCTGAGGCCCACTTGATTTCACCTCCCTCCAGTGGATATATTTTCACCCAACATAATTTGGCATGCTTTGAATGTACAGGAGGTGCCCTAACTGTACCCTAATTTATGTGTCTGTCTACCTGGTGAGAAAGCACCCAGTGTTGACACCCAACCAACGGGAACCACAGTTTAACCTACCTACTGTACCTGTAGGGGCCCGTGGTAGGGTCACCGCATAGGAAATGGTGGCCCTGGGTTCGACACTGGAATGTTGTGAAATGAGTCCCTGTCTCTTTGGATAGTCTGCTAAATCCTACTGTGTTAACTCTGCTGCTCTTTCTCACATTGGATGACCTACATCTTTCTGACACTGTTAAACCCACCGACTCTTAACATAGTTTTTCTCTGTGCCTGTTCCAATGGGAAGGAGAAGAAGAACCCAGCATAGCTTGACACAATCACATGGAAGATGGTTTGCGCCACTCACTGTGGCTACAGTTTTAAAGCAACACCAAAGAACTTTTCCTCTGTCGCACGCACGCTATTTGTTTATCCAGCAACGGCTTTGCAAATAACGATGTCCATAGACAAGGTAGAATATGTTGCATGATTTTATGAAAGTAAGATGTATTGCGACATCATGCAAGCCAAATTTGTAGTTTCTTATGTCTCATTCCATCGAACTACAAACCCGCTACCCGATCTGGCAAACTTACACAGTGCGGTTATCGCCGATAGAGGGCAGGCAAAGGGAATGCAGAAGTGCTGTTCACCCTGTTACGCGTTGATGAACCACGGAAACAATTTTGGAAACATTATTTTAAGGTACAAAAAACTCTTTGGTGTTGCTTTTTAACCAACCTCTTCCTGGCACAGTTTGACCCTCCTGTTCCTGACAGAGTTTGACCTACATCTCTCTCACACAGTTAAAACCACCTTTTCTTGACACTGTATAACCCAATCTTAGCTGTTATATCTTGACCCACGTGACCTTGAAGTCTGATTTTTCTGTATTTTGTTTTGCTCTTAATCTCAAGACTAATAATGCTTGGCCGTTTGGCTGATTCCAAATCTGCAATGAG
Organism: Alosa sapidissima; assembly: GCF_018492685.1. Classification (NCBI taxonomy): domain Eukaryota; kingdom Metazoa; phylum Chordata; class Actinopteri; order Clupeiformes; family Clupeidae; genus Alosa; species Alosa sapidissima. The sequence continues at coordinate 4,485,407 of NC_055964.1, forward strand.
GCCTGCATCCCTGGTGTTAAATCCCCCCTGACCCCCCCACCCCTCCCTTTCCCTCCAGCCTCTCCAGATGTAATGCTCTGGAAGAGCGAGAGTGTGTGTGGGGAGGGGGGTGGTTGAGGGCTGAATGGGGGGTGGGGGAATAAATAAATAGATGTTCGTCTTAAGACAGCTGTTCTACTCTTAGTTGGGGGTTGGTTGGCAAGTGGCTGGGTGGGGGATGACTGAGCGGCTGTGGCGTGGCGGCGGAGGCAGTAGGCAGAGACAGCTGGCGGGTAGTGTGCCAGTCACCCTGCCTGGGATAGAGCAATAGGAGGACAGCAGACCTCACCACGCACATCAGCATCTCTCTAACACACACACACACACACACACACATACACACACACACACACCAGCATTTCTCTATAACACACACACACCTACACAGACATGCATGCACACACACACACACACATAGAGACACGGCTTCATTGAACAGGGCTCTGACCCTCTGCAAGCATCCAGGCTGTGCTGGAGTTGCCCTTTCTCTTCCAGTATGTCCAGTGTCTCATGATAAAACCACACTCCCACAGTTTAGGAAAAACTAAAAAAAAATGTACGTCTGACCTACTAAGGGGCTAAGTGCTGGACATGGGTTAAACTGGGAGTATGTACACGCTTCACATTTTTTGCTGCCGGTTATATTTATGCTGTATTTTCTAGACCATTCTAATATCTACACTCTATATGTTTTCTACTCTCAGAATTAGGCCAAAAATAAAAGCAAGAAAAAAATAGATCAGCAGCTTGCCTGAAGCAGAAGTGTGCTTGTAAATCCATAGAGTGCACATGAATATTGGGAAATGCTGTCTTTTCTAATCATGCACAAAATGTTGTCGGTAGTCATTTTCAGCTTTTGACAACAAAAATGATACTGCACCTTGAAGGTCTTGGGCTACTTCACTACAATGACTGCAGAGAGCCTTCAACCTTTCCTGTTAAATCATGTGTAACCCTTTTATTGTTAACATTATGAAGAGTATATTATATGTATAAGTAATATGTATTATTGTTTTATTAAAAGGTATGTTTTGATATTTGTTTCAGGATACGCTCATTCCAATTACAGGGCCTCGAAAGAGACCTGTATTGTTATTTTTCGTCACTACCTCACCGTGTCGGTAATGGGTAATTTGCACGCCTGCTGCCTTCCTTGGATGTGGTAGCCGTTTCTCAGGCTCCCTCTCCGAGATATGATATTTGTTTCATATATATTCCATGTTTTTCTCTGTCAGGCCCGGAACTCATACACCAGTGAGGTGGTGGCCATTAAGAAGATGTCCTACAATGGCAAACAGACCACAGAGGTCAGTATGATGGACCGCTCTATAGCACTCTATAAAGAGATCTTGATCTTCTATAAATCATTGTTAATCAGGGCTTAACATTCATTTTTCAAAATAGGGGGGAATTCCCCCCTTAGGTTATTCATGTGGGGGGATTTACACAATTTGGGGGGGAGGGGGGGTTCGATTCTGATACCAAGTCAAGAATTGCGATTTCGATACTTCTTCGATACTTTTTTAAAAATGTGTTTGACTTTGGGGCCCCCACCACCCTCGTCATCAGTAATATATACTGTAGTGGGATCTTTCACAACAGTGAACATCCTAGATTCTGCTTAACTCTCTCCACGCACACAATTTTAAATTCATATGGAGTGTATTTAGTTAATAATATATTTTTTAATGTATAGCATTTTACTAGTAATTACTAGTAGCTAAACATACAACATTTGAATGCTTCATATTGACGTTTAAACTATAACACTTAGGCATATCTTTAATGTGGTGTGTAGGTCTAATTGAGTGCACATTGGTGATGAGCATAGATATATAGCCTGGAAAATCCAGACCCTGATAATCTAGAAAGATTAAGGGTCTGGCAAAGAACAATGTAATGGCCCAACTCGAGGGGCGGCAACAAGTATGCATTTAAAATTCTCACTGCACACAATTGGATAACACTAGACCATGCTTACTCTGAATGATTTCGGCTTCGACGCGATCGGATAACACTACGACCCATGTGTACTGTCCTCCAACGTTGCAGCGCTGTCTTCATCAGTTTAGGTGGTTCCCCGGAATGTTGGGGGAAAAGTAACGTGCATTATTGCTCTTTGCCATTGTGCTCTCGTGAGAACTCTGGATTTCCAGGGTAATAGATATACTGTCAGTATATATATCTATGGGTGATGAGTAGGTGTAATTGAGTGCCTGTCACTTTAAGAAATACATGAGAGTAATTAGCCTCCCTTCAGCCTGACGGTTTTAGGCTAGTCGCTAGTGAATAAAAGTTGTGCATAGTGCATAAGGATATGTGGATGCAATTCATTATGTTTTCCATGTCACTAGATAAAATAAATGTTCAAAAAACTAACAAGTTGAAGACAATCTTTCTGGGATCAAGTGTTGACATGACCTGAGCTAGCAGGATAGTTACCAAGGAGCTCTTTCCAGATGTAAAAGTTTGCCATGGTTGCGTAGCATATTTGCTTAAGCGCAAAGTGGTTCTCTCTCTCGCTCTCTCTCTCTCTGTGTGTGTGTCTGCGTCTGCATTAGGCTATGTTCAATTCAACTCGGTAGTTGATCCGTCCGGTCAATAGCACCGCATTCACGCCACTTCATGATTATATTAACGTCATCAGACAGGCTGTAAAAGTGTATGCGGGAATTTCTCGCATTATGATGGCTAGAGTTGCGGGACTTGAACAAATTATGCGCAATACCCGCAATCCCGCAGTGAAATTTGAGCCCTGTTAATGATACTGTAAGTAGTCTTGATAGTATCTTCGATGTTCTATTAATAGTTTTATGAATAAACACGGTTGGCATTGTCTACAATCACTAAGTCTGGTATTCATTAACCTAAAACCTTTTCCGGAAAGGTGTTGTAACAATGTTGGACAGGCCATGACATTTAAGCATTGGCCACTAATTCCACATTCAATTCACCTGACCTTCCTCTCTCCCCCTTTCCCTTATGAAGAAATGGCAGGACATCATCAAAGAGGTGAAGTTTCTGGAACAGCTGAGACATCCCAACACCATCGAGTACAAAGGCTGCTACTTAAAGGACAACACTGCCTGGGTCAGTCTCTGTTGCGCCCACTACGTTTACATCTTGTTACCATTAACCAGACGATACTTTAATGGGATTACCCATTAGTAGAGAAGCTGTAGCTGTCTGGGTTTATCACAATCTTTTTCCTCCTGGTTCATAATCAGGAATGATTTGTGTTTACTATATCTCAGGGAGAAAGTCTGTCTTTGTTTTCATGCTGAGGTTGTAAAATGAACTAAATGAGATTGAGATGTGGTTGTTGTTGTTGCTGTTTAAATGTGATTTTTAATGGTTCACCTGAGATTTTACAATGTTGAAAACACAATTGTTGACAACTTAGTAGATGTTCTATTATTTTCTTATTATTTTTTGTCTCTTTAATGTTTTCCTGTTTTAGTTAGTAATGGAGTACTGTTTGGGCTCTGCTTCCGACCTACTAGAGGGTAAGTTGAGAGAATTAGAACACAAACACCTGTGTCTATCATACATAATAAATCTAAGACAGAACTAGGGCTGGGACGGTAACCGCATTACCACAATAATTGGCCTGCACATAGTGTGTAATGTTGTGATGACATGGATTCAAGGTTGAAGTTCAAAACTTATCATCAAAAGATGAAGCAAACCCGAACTTTCGCGTTTGTGTTGGGGAGCGCATTGTTCCAACATTACATTTGTTTATTATGTGAGAGTAGGGGAGAACTGGCACAATCGTAACACTTTTCTATTCTTTCCGTTCAACCTCGATTTACGTCGAAGACGTTAGACTTGAAAGCTGTGAAATTTGGCCAGAAAGGAGTCATACATGTTTACTCCATGAAAAAAAATCAGTGAAACATTGGCCTGCAAATAGTATGTAATGTCGTGATGTGTAATGTGAGGAACCATCTTATGACATGGATTCAAGGTTTTGGATTCCAGCTGTATACCGCGAAATCGCAGTAATTTCTTGCTTTTCAACCGTGGTAAGAAAAAATCCATACCGTCCCAGCCCTAGACAGATCCCGATCCCATCACATGATTGTTTAGAATGTCAATGATATTTTATTTTTCATTGGTGTTACAGCCACTAAATTAGACCTAACTGCAGTCACCGTTTAGCGGCAGTATCATAGAAATGAATAAAGTTGATTCAGTGTAAGAGAGACTGGAGGCCCATGACCTCTTACTACAAGTCTAGCCCACCACTTGAAGTATGTGAAGGTATGAGAGCACATCTTGAATTGTATGAAAGTACCTTCTGCCTCAGGAAGGGGCCTGCCATGTAAGCTGCTGGCCTGGCTGTCTAGTGTGTTGCTTCAGGTTGAAGGTTGACACCTGCCGCTTAGCGACATGACATAACACGATCAATTCCACACGGCATGTAAGGTAGGAGAAGGGCAGTGATCTGCTTCTCACTGCCCAAGGGGACATTGCAGAAAGCTAATTAAACAGGCTGCCACTAGACCGGCATATTTGTCTTGCTGTGATGTGACGTGCATAACTAGAATATGTTGTTCTAACACATAGCCTTCTTCTCTCCACCCTGTTACATGATCAGTTCATAAGAAACCACTCCAAGAGGTGGAAATCGCTGCCATAACCCATGGTGCCTTGCTGGGACTAGCTTATCTACATTCCCACAACATGATTCACAGGTGAGCCATCCCACTACCCAGCTTGTTGGGTGTTGAGTGGATTGACAACACTTCTGTTTGATGCTGAACTGGAATAAGGGATGTAACGGTATGAAAATTTAACCTCACGGTTATAGTGACAAAAATTATCACGGTTTTCGCTATTATCACAGTATTTCTAAAAGTGTGTTCAATATGTTCAGAAAGCACTGATAGGCCTACACAAGCTGAAATAGTTTCAAAAAGTGTCCCGTTCACTTTTTTCTTGGTCATGTTTAATTGGGTATGTGCTTATAGCTTAACTTACCATATCATAACTTGGAGTTTGTGATTTCTGTTATTTGGATCCAATGAATGAGACCAAAGTAAGCGTTTGAAATAAACTTTAGGCTACTGTATTCTCCTGATGACGTGAGTGGAATGGATTTAATGTGGAAGCGAACATAAAAAGACACAGAGTAGCTACATGATATAGTGCACATTTTGCGGTGAAAATGTTCCGCCTTTTAAAATCAGGTGTAGCCTAATCTGAATCGTAGTTAAAACCATCAATTGGACAACAGAATCAGTAGAGTACCAGTTTTGTTTTATTGTACCAGGCCTACTGTATGTCAAAAGCAGGCTCGGATGAAGCTGGGAAGGATTAAACACACGGTTTCCACACCGCGGTAATCAACCGTGATAATTATGATATTTGAAAAGAAAACGGTAATTGTTATCGTCAACATTTTTATCGCGGTTTACCATTTATACCGGTAATCGTTACATCCCTAACTGGAATCTGTTGTTGTTGTTGTCTGTTCTTTTGTTTGTTTTTATTGTGTTTCTTCGTTTTCTTATTATTCTTTTTTCTTCTCGAATGGGAGTCTATGGCAGCCCATAGAACCGTCTGATTGAGGACAGTCCAATCATTAATTTCACCAAGTTTCATGTCGGCACCTAGAGCGCTCTAGCGCCACCAACAGGCCAAAGTTGGACGTGCGTTCACACACGTAACTTCTGACCTGTTAAACCGACTGTCAAAAATTAGGTATCGTTGGAATCCTTGGACCAAGCCGAGTTCAACGTCATATGACGTCATTTTCCGCCATCACAGGTCACAAATTTTGTCCGATCGTCACCAAACTTGACACACATGATCTTCAAACCAAGCCTCACAAAAGTTGTGGTGTTTTGTCTTCGGAACTAAAACCGTTCACCCGTAATATCCGATCGAAATTTGCGGTGAAGCTGCCAAACAGGAAGTGAGATCATATATCAGCAACCCTTGCATGTATTAAAGCCAAACTTTATAGATGGAGTGAGGACCCCATCAGGAGGACGCTGAAAAAATTTGGTGACCTTTGACCTCTAGGGGGCGCTGCAATTAAGAAACATGTTTTTTGGCTTGTAGCTGCTGTTGTGCTTAGAATTAAAACGCACTAGTGGTGTCTGGTAATACTGTTGGAGTTCCTTAAGCCGACCCAGGTCAACTTGTGATGTCATCATAATTAATTCCGCCGCCATATTGGATTTAATCAAAAACACAAAGTTTTCGGAGGTCACAAATTTCAGCTGATCCTCACCAAAATTGGCAGAGACCATCTTCAGACCATGCCTGATCAGTGCATTGCTTTTTGGAACAATTGACAGAAGCATTCTCCTGTAACAGCCAATCGAAATTTGCGGCAAAGCCACCAAACAGTAAATGAGCTTATATCTCAGCAACGCTTTCATGTATCAAAACCAAACTTAGTACATGTACCTCAGACCCCATCAGGAGGACGCTCAAGAAATTTGGTGACCTTTGGCCTCTAGGAGGCTCTGTAATTGACAAAAAGGCATTTTGGCCAATAGTTGCTGATGTGCATTATTCTGCAATGGAAGTCAATGGCAGTCCATAGAACCGTCTGATAAAAAGTTATACAATTTGGCACACTGATTGGGTACAGTCCAATAATTAATTTCACCAAGTTTCATGCCGGCTCCTCCAATGCTCTAGCGCCACCAACAGGCCAAAGTTGGACGGATGTTCACGGACGTAACTTTTGACTCGTTGACCCGAATGTCAAAATGAGGTATCATTGGAATCCTTGGGCCAAGCCGAGTTCAACACACCCTATGACGTCAATTTTTGACCTCTGTGTTTCAATAACAGCAAGTGTGATCATATCTCAGTCAATCTTTTATTTTTGATGTGAAACTGATGACCGCAAGTTCCATCCAGTTCATTCTAATGTGTGCGTGCAAGGGTGGGACGGGGTGGGATGGGCAGGGGCGGTTGCGGTTGCGGCGGTGGGCTGGCTGGGGGAGGGGGCGCCGACACTCAGCCCTGGTTCAGCCCCACAAAATCAGTTATGTTTTGATGTGAAACTTGACCTTGTAACTCAGCCAATCTTGGGTTGTATGGCATGGAACTTGCTGTGACTGCTTAAGGCTATATGTCTGATGCAATGGCATTGACTTACATGGCAAATCTGGCCTGCTGAACCTTCTGCTTGGCCCCCTCATTGCTGCTTGCAGCTATATTTGTTGTTTGTTTTTATTGGTTTTTTTTATCTCGCTATTACACTGTTGCATCATAGAAAAAAAGTGAGAGAACAGCCTCAGAGTTTCCACATGGAGATGGGAGCAATAACCATATAATTTTGTGACTGTCGGTGAAGGTGCTGTTTTCTTCCTCATACCAGACCTGTGTTTGACTTCTGCATATTACCTATATCATGGAAAGACAGTGGCAACAGCAGCCACATTGTTATAATACAGATAAAACTAGCACTCTGTATCTGTGTACCTATAGCTGCACTCTATGTTATTGTCAGAAGTGTGTACTAAATAAACAAATGACTGTAAATGTATTTTTATATAACCTGTATATTGCTTTATATATTGTAAATTGCTTGTTTATTATGTTCTATCTGTATATACTGTAATATGTTTGTACATACTATATATACTGTCTGTATGTCACTGTCTAGTTGCTGTTTGGCAGAAAGACACCAACGGCCCGAACCAAATTCCTTGCATGTGTGAATATACTTGGCGAATTAAAATCTGATTCTGATTCTAATTCTGTAAATGAATTCCTCTTGTTGTCAGGGATGTGAAGGCTGGAAACATCCTGCTGACTGAGCCGGGCCAAGTCAAGCTGGCCGACTTTGGCTCAGCGTCCATCTCCTCTCCGGCCAACTCCTTTGTGGGGACGCCGTACTGGTCAGTGCGCCCGCCTGTGCTAACACCCCAGCCAGAATGCTGTCAGCCAGTCTACTGAAATGTATCTGACACCACATGTTCAGAAAAAAAGTAATTTCCTGACAAACAAATATTGGTATAAGTGTCCACACACTTAGATACCGTCAAGGTTCTTTGTGATTTCTTCTGAAATTTGACAGCGACATCTTTTTTGACTGCAAATCATGCCTTCTAGAAGGAAAGTGTCAAAAATGGTTTGGTCTAATTAGTTTCACACTGTTCAGCTCACATTAGCACAGGCCCCTCAGTGGCCTGTGTTGGGCTGTAAAGGCAAATGATTTTACCACCATTGTAATCTCCTGATAAGATAAAAAAAAAATAAATAAAAAAAAAAAATTTTATACGCAAGTCAGTGGACTGTGGTATTTGACACACATTGTTTGGCCATAGAGTTCAGAATGTTTTCCCCCTCTGACCTGTAAGACTTATTTTGATTTATGGTGTGGTTCATGAGTCAGTATCTCCCTCAGATATTTGATTAAACCGATCATACATATTGATAGTTGTTTGTTTATTTATTTATGTGTTTGTTTGTTCACAGGATGGCCCCAGAGGTGATTTTGGCCATGGATGAGGGGCAGTACGAAGGGAAGGTGGATATCTGGTCCTTGGGCATCACCTGTATAGAGCTGGGTGAGTATGTCTGCTTCAGGCTGTCATTACTGCCTCGCTGGACTGAATGTAGCTTAACACACATTGCACGAGCCCCTTTATGATCTATATATGAACATTGACTTTGCACTCCATTCAGGACAATGTTCTCCATTTATATAGCGTCATTAACCATGAACTCTTAAGACTAAGCTGTCTCAGAGTGCTTTACAGAGCCAAAGACTTGCACAAACATACCTATAATTGGTTGTGATAATGATAAGATGGAAGTGTTTAAGAGGTACTGGAAAGTGTAGGTGTGTGTGTGTGTGCGCGTGTGTGCCCGTGCGTGTGTGTGCCCATGTCTCCATGCTGGCATGCATGTGGATCTTATCTTGAAGTCATGGATAAGTTATATTGGGCTCTGCATATTTAGATTATGACCATAGGGCAGCGTGGTCATTTCCAGTAATAACTCTTACTGCTATTTATGGGCTAAATTGTATCCCCTCCAAATTACTTGAAGGTTGAGCCCAAAAGATACTCAGTGAGTCAAGTCTGCTTTATGTCTGTTCATCCTTTCAATCTCCACTCTCCCTCTCTCTCTCTCACACTCTCTCTTGTTCATCCCTTCCCTCCCTCCCTGTATCCCTTCCCTCTCTCCCTATTTCACAATCTCTTCCTCTCTTGTCTTTTTCTCTTCCTCCCTCCTTGTGCAGCGGAACGCAAGCCTCCCCTGTTCAACATGAACGCTATGAGTGCCTTATATCACATCGCCCAGAACGACTCTCCCACACTCCAGTCCAACGAGTGGTAAGCCCGGCCCAGACCCAGACCTTCTCTCCCTCCTAGCCAAAGAATACTCTTACATAAGTGACTCCATACACACACATACACAAGCATGCATATAGCCATTCAGATATACTGCACATGCACACAGATTTATACATAAACATGCGCACACACACACACACACACACACACACACACACACACACACACACACACTCTTACATGGACAGATTACACTAGAAAAGTAACCTCCATCCCTCACGGAACTCTCCATGACCTAATGCTTTAAAGACATTCTGATGGCAAATTATGTTTTTGAAAGCAAAAGGCATATCCTATAACCTAACATTGTACACGATCAGCACACCTGACCTAGTAATCTGTTAATTCTGTGCATGATGGAGCCTGACTCATGCAGCGCTGACTGACTATACCAGCATGTCAGTTACACCAGGAAGTACCCTTATGGAAAAAAGCAAGTTATTTTGAACCTGACCTTGAGTCTGTATGTTATGGTACAATGTGACATTTCCTGTAAAAGTGTCACCGTTTCTATACATTTTGGAAAAGAGTGTAACACCAACATGATTGAAGCTCTTAAAGCCAGCTTGTATTTTGTGTGTGTGTGTGTGTGAGAGTGTTTTAGTTTCCTGTATGGATTCCCGTCAGTCTGCAGCACACTGTTTAGTTTCAGTTATCTTAATCAGGCTCCTTCTGACTTCCTCTAAAGGTCTGACCCCTTCCGGAGCTTCGTCGACTACTGCCTACTAAAAATTCCTCAGGATAGACCCTCCTCTGCTGAGTTACTGAGAGTAAGTTCACTTCCTTCTCTCTCTCTCTCTCTCTCTCTCTCTCTCTGTCTGTCTGTCTGTCTGTCTGTCTGTCTGTCTTCTCTCATTCTTCCTCTTCACTCTTTCTGTCATGCGCATGACCTCTCTGTCTCTCTCATTTTTTCTCTTCAGTTCTTTTTTCTGTCTGTATTCTCTTTGATGGCAGCTGCAGAGTTGAACTGAGTCCGTCATCTGTGTGTCTTGCACACACTCATGCAACACAGTTAGTCCCACAATCGCTTCACTTATTATAGTGCTAAGCCCGCTGCTTGGTGGGTCAGTAAAGAAATGAGAATTATGTGTGTGTGTGTTTGAGTAAATGTTGTGTGCAACAAATGAACAGACTGCCATTATTATTTGCTTGTGACCTGCCTGGATGCCAGAGAGGCCTGTGATTGAAGACGACACAGGAAGTGACTCTGTCCTCATCTTTTTGTGCTTCCTGACTGGGTACAAGTTGAGCTTTTTGTTTGTTTGGCTGCCGACAGGTAATCCTATTTCTTCTGAGCTAAGAGCTTTATGGTCTTGGTTTGGCCTTTCACACTTGGGGTGGTGGGGGGCAATCATGTTGTGTATACAGTATATGCAGGTGTGTTTGAGTGGAATGTATGTGCTGTATGAATGTTTTGACCTTCTCCTGCCCCTCGCCCCTGGAGGCATTAAAGGCTGCTGAGCCCCAGGGCTGACAGGCTACCCTCTTGGCCTCCCCCAGATTGCCCCCCTCCTGCTCCCCACTACCACCCCAGCCTAACACAGACCCCATTTAAACACCATGCTGGTCTCCACATTGGAGCTTTGGGGGCAAGGGAAAGAGGTCACTAATCTTTAGTTTAATGTTCAAAGCCTTGCCCTCAGGTCCTGCTCCCTCACTTACTGAATGTCCCGATCCTCTTTATCTTACTGTGGACGAGGGATGTGTGTGTGTGTGTGTGTGTGTGGGGGGGGGGGGGGGTGGGGGGGTTATTTCAGACTGGGGTCTGAATGTGTGGGAGGGTTTACAGGGGGCTTTGACTGCACAGGTAGCTCTGCTCTAAGTAGGACAGGTGTCTGGGGTGTATTAGCCAGCTAAGCTTGGTAAGAGAGACTGCAAGACATGGATGGAGGCATTGAAGTGTCTGAGTCACTTCCGCACTGTTGGGATTGTGTAAATTATTCTCCTTCCACACACACACACATTTTTAGATAATCCTGAAGATTAGTTTTCTTCAGGCCCCCGGGGGTCAGCCCCAGCTGCCCATTTGAAAAGCAAGCGCCCACTCACTATGTCAGAGCCCCAGCGTTCAAAGGGGTTGGATACCCTGTGAGAGGAGAGCGACCCCCTCAGTTCTGTTAGAGAGATGTCCCCTTGAGGTTCTCTCTCCTCTCCTCTTCCTCTTTTCTATTCTTCTTTCTTCTCTTCTTTTCTCTCCGCTCTCTGAATTAGTGTCTGTGCTAAACCAATCATGTGGAACGGACTGATCAGGAACAAACTGGACGAGCAGGCAGCCATGCTCTCGCGTACTCTCTCTTCTTTTCTCACTCTCTCACTCATTCACGCACTCCCTCTCTCTCTCTCTCTCCCTCTCTCCCTCTCTTTCTCTCCTTCTCTTTCTCTCTCTCACACACTTACTCCCTCTCTGTCTCTATCTCACACTCACTTGTTCTCTCTCGTTTGTGTGAGGGGGGGGGGGGGGGGGGGGGGGGTTGAGCTGAGCTGAAGCACCGGCGCCCTCTAGTGGCCGGCCAGCTGCGTGCCAGCAGCCGGTGGGGGAGTGACGTAATCCCCAGCACATTCAGAGTAACGCAATGGGGCATGCAGCAGCACTTCACAAGATGACGGTCCGATCCGGGCTCCCGTTTCCCGTCTCGACACCGTCCACAGAATGTGATCTCGAGCCGCGCTGCGTGGGAAAGGTTAAAGCACGGTCGCCAGGCTCACTTGTGTCTCAAAATGCACCATTAGATTCCTCCCAGTAGACCAGACGAGGACGTTTTTGTGCAGGTATCAGATCAATCATTTCCTCTAGCCGTAGCCACAGACAGAGCATGCTCCGATAATGCTATCTCTGTGTCTGTATAGTCGCTTTTTCTTTTTTCCTTTGTTTTACTGCAGGAGGATGAATCGTAGTTTATCTTTTCTTTTCTTTATTACGGTCTCTCTCTTGTAAATACCTTACCTGCCCTGACACCTGTGTAGAATCCACAAGAAGGGGAAGCAATGACCGTGGCTAACTGAGCTGTGGCTGTCTCTCTATTTGTCTGTCTGTCTTTGTCTCTCTCCATCTCTCTCTGTCTGTCTTCTTGTGTATTCTCTCTCTCTCTCTACCTCTATCTATCTGTCTATCTATCTATCTATCTCTTTCGCTATCTCTTCCTCCGTCCTACTATCTTTCTCTTTGTATGTCCCCTCTTTCTTTCTTTCTTTCTTTCTTTCTTTCTCTCTCTCTCTCTCTCTCTCTCCATCCTTCTTTATCTTTACCTGCTTTTCATTGACTTATCTCTCTGTCCTTCTTTCTTTCTGTCTGTCTGTCTGTCCCCTTGTCTATTGTTTGTCTGTCCAGCATGATTTTGTGCGGCGTGAGCGTCCCCCCCGGGTCCTCATCGACCTCATCCAGCGGACCAAGGATGCGGTGCGTGAGCTGGACAACCTGCAGTACCGCAAGATGAAGAAGATCCTCTACCAGGAAAAACACAATGGACCAATGGGAGAATCCCAAGAGGAAGAGGAGGTGAGCTGGGGGGGAGGTGAGGAGAAGGAGAAAGGGAGAGGGGGAGGGAGTGAGGAGGGTTGTGTTGTTGGAGGGTGGCTAATGTGAATTGGAGGGTGGGTGCTACTAGCACGGCACTTATGGAAGGCCTGAATATCTTATTCATTCCTTCTCCTGTACAAGTACAAGTGCAAAGCGGTTGTCAGACTTGTCAAACATCACTCACCAAGTGCATCACCAAGTGCGTCACGCTATAGAAAATTCCATCAAGCCCCGCACTGGAATGTTCAAACATTGGCAGGTTCCTTTTGACACTTAGAGGAGTCAATTAGAATGAAGAATCTCCTGAATCTCTCATGTAGTTGTGCAATAAAACAGCAATAAACATATCATCATGGACTTACCCACAATGCAGTTCATTTTGCACAGTACTATGCCTCTGTGACTGATACAAGTTGAATATCCTTAGAAGCTCTTAATGTATACACTGCTGCAGAAGACCATATTATAGCTTTCAAGAACCTTTTGCACAACATGTAAACATCTTTTTTTTAACTGTTTATCTGTATTTTATGTTTGTAAATCTATAGCTATAGATACACCTAGAGGTATAGAGTAGATAATATACATCCAGATAGAAGAAAGAGATATGACTAGACATAGACCTATGTCCCAATCTGTTGGGATTACAGATAGCCCCCTCTCAGGCAGAAGTCCTCCACTTTGGAGGCACTCTAGGTGGCCCACAGTTGGTGTGGCGTTTGACAAGGCCACATGGTTTGTTGTGAGGGAGACTGCGAAGCGTGATAATGCCATTACTGCCCTTTGGCTCACAGCATAGGCGGCCAAGACGGATTGACATAGATATCCAGGTGAGTGGTTCTGCCAAACGCCACCGTGAGCTAACGCCAGCCACAGGGCATTTGGTAATTGGGTGAGTGCTACCTCTCCGGAATGAGTGCCAGCTAGCTCAGGCATTAGGATCATTAAAAGGCCAAACTGCGGCTAAGGGCCTATTGTGCTGTTGTTCTGAACACAAACGGAACAATTATACCAAAAAATTCCCCCATGTGGAATGTGGTGAAGTTTGAGTTTCGTGTGTGCATATCATAGTCCAGGAAAGTGTGTGTGTGTGTGTGTGTGTGTGTGTGAGAGAGGGAAAGTGTATTCACGTGCACGAGAGAGACTGAGTGTGTGCAAGAGAGAGGGTGTGTGTGTGCATGTAAGCACGAGGGAGAGAGTAAATATGTGTGGATTTGCATCGACATGCTTGTGTGGGTGGGTGAGAATGTTGTGAACGCCTCACCCAAAGCCTGTTAACCCCTCTCTAACTGCCCCCCCCTCCCCCCCTCTCTGGTGGTGTCCAGGATGGCGAGCAGGCCAGCTGTAAGGTGAACAGCCTCGGCAGCAACCACTCCATCCCCAGCACCTCGGTCAGCACAGGCAGCCAGAGCAGCAGCGTCAACAGCATCCAGGAGGTCCTGGACGAGAGCGCCGACCTGCCCATGATGCACCCCTATGACAGCACACTGGAGCCTTCACAACACCCCAAAAAGGTCTGTTCCTCCCAGAGTCACCCCGACACACACACACACACACACTCCATCCAACCTCCACATCTCGAGGTGACACGTTTGACCCCCTCAGGGGTCAATATGCAGTCAAGCACCATTGTTCCGTGTCACAATGATGACAGAGAACAGCTTCCCCATAACTTGTTATTAGCACAAACGCGTTCATGTACACACACACACACACACACATACCAGCATGCATGGACATTCCAGGGTATAAACACACACCGACACACATTCCAGTGTTTAAATAATAGCTCCACACAGACATATGTTGTTTTGTGTCGCAGTTGCCAGTGTGGTGCTTAAGAAGCACCCAGTCATGCATCTCAGCTCAAAAGCATTTGGCATCTGATCTTTCCAGACGGAACAGTCTGTTCCCTGTCTGACTTGACTAGCGCCTCCTCACCTTCAGTTCACCTCTGTGGACAATAAGGGCTCCTTCATAACCACAGCTCTGTTGTTTCTTTGCTAAATTATACACCTTAATCTCAACAGTTTCCTCTTCCCTTCCTGTTGCTTTGGGTTGCATACTGCCTTTGCCATACCAACTCTGCCATACCAACTTTGTAAGTTGCTTGGGATAGCGGGGTCTGCCTGGTGCGAACACAACAGCGAGGTATAAACATAGCTGTTTGTGCTGCTGTCAGGGGAAGGGTTGGGTAAGCTGGTGCTAATGCCAGCTGACTGCAGCCCCCTGTGTGCGACGCGCACCATGTAGGCAAGTGGACAGCTGACTGCAGCCCCCTGTGTGCGACGCGCACCATGTAGGCAAGTGGACAGCTGACTGCAGCCCCCTGTGTGCGAGTGGACGGACGGACGGACAGGCAGGCGTGCGTGTGCACGTGTGCCAGCAGGGCAAACGAGAAGTGACATGTTGTTGCTCCAGTGCCACGCAGATAAGATCCCTTTCCCCTGGTGCCCTGTCCAGCTTGCCACCATGCCATGACTGAGTGGTCACTGGGGCCACACCACACGGCTCTCTACTGAACGGCCTCCGAGCCTGCAGGATGTTTTATAGGGAAGAGAAATGCAGTGTGGCAGAGAGCACACGTACATGTGCTTAATATAGAAAAGAATGATGGGAAAAGAGAAGAGAGAAAAGAGTTCCATAAGCACAAGTAGAAGTACATAAATTGCATTTAACCATTTCCAAGCTCACAGAGGAAATGTAGGTGCAGAATCATCAGACTCGCAGGAGTGAGTAGTGGAAAAGATGAAGGCCTTTTTAATAATTAAATGGAACATAATGACTACTGGTACTGTGTATGTTCTAAGTTAAGTACATATTGGGTATATCTCCTCATTCCTCAGAGGGTTCCCAAGGCAGGCTGGAACCCTGACATGTTCTATAGTTACTCCATAAGTATTGAGGTAAACAGACCCAGGTGTATGTCTCTATGGGAATCCTTTCCATGTTGTCAGAGACTTCCCCCATTGACTTACACAGTATAACCATTTTGTGGTTGCTTACTGTTCAGTTCTCTAATCCAAATACTGGACCACTTTAAATATTTTTTTGTCCCTACAAAATACAAGATACAAATCTAAAACCAGAGCCCATATTGAAAAATGCCTAAGCTTTTATTCAAGGGTTACTACTTGGATACTAGTTGGTTGTCTGTTGGTTGTTGGTTGTTAACCGTCTCGGTTAAACTCTGTGATCTGGATTAGTGGATGTGCTCCTTTTAACCACACCTGTGTTCAGAGGGCCTCTCTAAGATTGCAGTGTAACATCCTTTGAATCACGTCTGGTTCCAAGTGGAACAGTAGAATAATGTGACTGAGTTTGATCCTACACTGCAAAAAATAAAATCTAATTAAGTGTTATTAATCTTATATTAAAGATGAAAACATCTATTTGGGATTGTTTTTAGTATGAAGAGACTTACCTAGCCCTCTCTCATAAGATCATTTTGACTTAATTAAGAAGACTCTGATTTATTTTAAGGAGCCTTATCAAGACAAATTTACTTAACGCATTTGCAGACAAATTTGCTTGTTTTTAGGACAAATTTGCTAAATGCACTGGCATACAAATTTGCTTGTTTTCAGGGTGAGACGTCTTAAAATAAATCAAACTATTCTTAAATTAAGTCAAATGATTTTACGCGAAAGCGCTAGGTAAGTCTCTTTATACTGAAAACAATACCAACTAGATTTTTTGATCTAGATATAAGATTAATAACACTTGGTTAGATTTAATTAGAAAAGCAGTTTTTGTAGTGTAGGAGCTAACTACCATTGTGCCCCTGAAGTGTTGATAGTAAGTTAAGTGCAGATACCATAATCATGTGGCCCATGTTATGCTGCTTAGTCTTGAGTGACCACACTGCTACTTTATGAAGGTAGCTAATTATGAAGGTTGCTACGAGTGTCCACGGAGTCTGTATTCTGGAGAGAGGGAGAGGAACTGATGTTTGCATAATCTTTCGTTGGCTGCTTTAGAAAAGGGGTGGGGGAGTGGTCATAGAGAGGGCACTGCAGGAGACTGGAGCGCAAACTAGAGGAAAAGCTGCCACATCTGGTCGCAGCTTGGGTCCAACGGATAAATTATTAGCCAGACTTAAAAGGGCGATCGCAGCCACGCTGTGCTGAGACTCACAGAATAGGGAGAGAGAAAGAGAGAGTGTGTGTGTGTGTGTGAGCGAGAGAGAGAAAGAGTGCGCGAGAGAGACCACTTTGCTTTTGTGTATACATCACTCTCTTATGCCTATCTGCTTTTATTGTGTCTGTGTGTGTGTGTGTGTGTGCATAACTGCTCTTTGCTGTTGTGTATAAATAGCTCCCCGCGGCCTGCCTGGTGTTACTCTTGAGTGTGTGTGTGTGTGTTTGAGTTTGAGTATAAGCGAATGAGACATTTTTTGACACACTCTTCCCCTTAACTTTCCATCTGCCCTCTTGTACAGTCTCTGTCTTCTTGTGCTTCTTCTCTTTGCTAGACAAGCACACACATGTGCTACCATTATCCGAGGCATCGGTAATGACGAGTTTTGTTATAGGGATGCTATTCGCAAATGATTGATAGCATGGGGTGATAACATTGATTGATTTATAACAATGACTTGATAACAGGAGTGCAGAACAGGAAGCAGTGAGTGATTTTTCTTCTTTTCTTTTCTTTTTTGTTTCCTTTCACCTGCTTTATCAGGATCATCAGTTCATCCGGGATGACGTCACGCATCGCGAGGCGCGGGCCGAGGGCCGTCCATCTTCCTCCGACAAGAGCCAGGCCCACAACTATAAGAACCGCGAGCGTTTCGCCACCATCAAGTCTGCCTCGCTGGTGAGCCCGACCGCAAGCTGCCACCTGCATCCTCCCATCCTCTTCCATCACCAGTCTCACACTGGTGCCTTTCTTTCTCCGACCCTATCTCTTCATCCATTCATCCTTACTTCTCTTTTCTTTCTTTCCTCCAAGCCCCTTTCTCTGTTACTTTTTTTTTCTTTTGGAGGGGAAAAAAGGTTCCCCCATCACCACCACCACCATCACAACCACCACCACTCCTATTCTGTCTGTTGTCAAGGCAACTCGCTCTAGTTAACAAGCTGTTTTCTGCTTCTAACTCCTCCTACCGGCTCTGATGGAACCATTTTGATTGTAGTGGCAAGAATCCTTTCCCAGGCTCAATGGAGTCTTCCATCAGTGGCACTCTCCAAGCCCTAATCGGTGGACATGCTCGTTGTGGGTGGTAATAAACGGCCGACATGCTTTTCCGTGTTTAATGAACGGAATCTGCAGGGGCATAGATTAGGTTTTGCCCACAATGTTATGAAGTCACACGGTTAGGCGGTCAGTATTGTGGTCTGTATGTGTGTGCTTATGCCTGAGGAGGTGACATCATCTTTATAAGAGGATGGCTAATTTTTTGTTGGTGTGTGAGCGCCCTCTGTGGGGAGACAGAGGTGGTGCAGTGTGTCTGAAAAACCAGGGTCTTATGGTTTAATAGCGCACGTAAAGGGTCTTTATAGATGACCAGCGGGTTGTGGCTGGCAGACCAGACAATCGGTTGAGGAAAGATTTTTTTAATCCTCGCATTCCCGTCGAGTTTGACACTTGCAAAAGGTCATCATAGTGGACGTCTGCCCGCAGTGATGATGCCACTGTAGCATCTTTTCCTCTTTTTTCTTGTGAGTTATCAGTCAGTCCCAGCTGTATGTGTATGAGGTTAAAACCACTGCAGTCAGGAGTTGAGAGCTGAGAATGCATTATGAATGCCTCAGGGCAAGAGGACAAACTGGGAAGAAAATGCAGCAGTACTCATGCTTAAAACATTAGCTTGCATGCTAACAGATTTCTGCTTATTACAGTGGGGGTAATCTCAGCAGTGTTACCTTCCCTCGGTGATAACCCAGCTTATTTCCCTTTAATCTCGCTCTGTGCACCTAGAGCTGATTATGGTGGCAGGCTTACAGTTTTAATTTCCACAGCTCATGTTTATTCGAAGAACAACATGCAGACATACACTGGCAGACTATGAATCTGACGGATGTTTATTTTGGTGTTTTTGATGGCTAATATCCTGTAGAATAACCTCCAACCTGGAAGTATTTGTCTGTCCCTTTTATTCTCGCTGGAGTTTTTTTTTCCCTCCCTTCCCTTGCCTGCGTGTGGAGAGGAAATCACATGGCATGACTCGGCTCGTTGTGACTCTCGGTTCACAGAGCTCGTCGGATTGGTACCATTACAGAAGGGGGTTACTGATTCAAAAGCGATTAGGAAATCTCCTTCTCTCTCTCTCCCTCTCTCTTTCTTTCTTTCTTTCTTTCTTTCTTTCTTTCTTTCTCTTTATCCTTCCTTTCCTCTCTCTCTTTTCTGTCCTCCTGTTCCTGAGAGACTCATGTGACCCCCTTTACGCCGAATGCTACTTAACAGGCAGTGAGAGAGGAAAGGAGAGAACGAGAGATGATGAGGGTGTGAGAGAGAGATAGAGGGAGAGAAAAGAGTGAGAGAGAGGGAGGGAGAGACGTGAAAGAGAGAGGGTGGGAAACGGACAGACAGAGAGAAAAAAGAGAGAGGGAGAGGGAGCACTGGAGTGGGTATGGCCTGGGAGTCTCGGTCAGTCGGCCTGTGGGCTGCTGCTGCTGCTGCTGAGGAGCTGTGACTGTGCGCACGGCTCCACTGGCTCTGGCATCGGACAGGGCAGGACGTAGAGTGGCTCTGGCTGGCTCCCTGGCTCGGGCGGCCCCAATGTTGGCGCGCCTCTCGCACCTCGGCACCATGCTTGCCTTGCGCGGCTCGGCAGGCGCCTACAAGAAGCTCGGCGACTGCCCCGACCCCGAGAATCCCCTTCCTCAGGTGGGTGGGTGGGTGTGTAAAGGGGGCTGTGGGTAGTGCTGGAGTACAGAGGTGACGTTTGTTTATCATGCTTGTGTGTTTGTTTGTTTGTCTTGTTTGTTTTATCAGTTGTTTAATTCCAGCGGTCTACACTACTTTTGTGTCATATTGCTGCGTTGCAGAGGAGAAGGATATTGAACTGTACCGTGCTGCCTGCCTGCCACTGTGCTATGAATTGAGTTTTGTTGTTCTTCAGCGCCCGGGGGTGATGAGGCAAACACCCAATGTATCTTTCTCAGTCTCAGACATCTGTGCTATTCATCTCAATCATCCCAAACCAGCATACTACACTTGAGACTACCTGTTTCAGTTGTTTCTCTACTCTGGAGGCCTGTTTCACATTGCCTACCTCTGTGTTGTGTTACTGCTGTGGTACCTGTTGATTTTCATTTCAGTGCCCATGTTAACAGATTATAGCATTCATGCCACATGCGTGTTAGGTGCAGCTCAAGCTGCATGTGAGGTAAACGGTTCAGCAGTTCAAAATCAATGTAGGAAGTACTTGTAGGCAGTAGGTGCGCCAGAGTGGAATACACACTTCCAACCGAGCTGCAGCAGTTCAGTAACCAAACCACGAGGTAGGCAATGTCAAGCAGGCCTTACTCTTACTCCTTAGACCATCCTGCTACGTTCTACTGACCTGCCTCCCTTCTCTCATCCTGTCTCACTTCTCTATGCACTTTAACTCTGTTTCTGAGGAGCAGAGAATCTCTGCTGACCTGTCTACCCTCCTGCCCTGTCTCACTTCTCTATGCTATTTAACTCTGTTTCTGAGGAGCAGAGAATCTCTGCTGACCTGTCTACCCTCCTGCCCTGTCTCACTTCTCTATGCTCTTTAACTCTGATTCAGAGGAACAAAGAATCTCTACTGACCTGTCTACCCTCTTGCCCTGCCTCACACCTCTATACTCTTAACTCTGATTCTAATTTCATACCTCTCTCACTCCTCCAAATTGTCTCCCCATGGTCTCGCTCCTCTTTACTCGCTTTGCTCCTCCTCACCTGTCTCTCCCATCTCACCGGTCTCAACCATCTCACCTGTCTCACCTGTCTCTCCCATCTCACCTGTCTCTCTCTCTCTCTCCCTCCGGCGGTGTGTGGCAGGTCACCCGTCAGATCCACGAGCATGAGCAGGAGAATGAGCTGCGGGAGCAGATGTCAGGGTACAAGCGCATGCGGCGGCAGCACCAGAAGCAGCTCATTGCCCAGGAGAACAAACTCAAGACCGAGATGGACGAGCACCGGCTCAAGCTGCAGAAGGAGGTGGAGACGCAGGCCAACAACGCCTTCATCGAGCTGGAGAAGCTGGCCAAGAAGCATGTCATCCACACGGAGAAGGAGGTGAGCATGTGGGGGGCTGTGGCTTGGGGCAGAGCAGTGAACCCTACTGGTGGCCCATGGCTACTACTACTGAAGTGTATAGACCGGTTTCAGGTCCCTAACAACCGCCGTTAAGGATGAACTCAGAGGACAAGCAAACCCAGAGCCGTATAGCAATACATTGAAAGAAAGACGCAAGATGCTTGAAAATCGTTAACTTTTGGCAGAGAAAAGCAGACTGAATTTCCCCTGTGTGGTACAAGTGACATCTAATTTTTTGTGATGTGTCCGTTCAAAGCTAAAAATGTTTAAAACGCCAATAAAGTAGGCAGACCTAGGTGCTAGAACTAGACATTTGGATACGAAGCATGCATTATGAAGCTATGAAGTTATGCCACAAATGTTGCTGAAGAGGAAAAACTGAAATCATGTAGGCTAAATAACATAGGGTGACGTTAAGTGTTTTATCATATTCCTCAGCATATCATTTTAATAAGAGACTTATGATCTATGAGAACGGAGGCTAACGTTAGCCTATGTTTCACACAAATGACAAGATGCAGGTTAGCCTAAAGTTAAAGTTGACACTCCATTTGAGTTGTTTGTTTTAAGAAAGAAGACATGGGCTTGCAAGTAACGTTATTGCATAGGCCTACTATAAGGTAGCCTAGTTTAGCTAATCAGTCAGGCTACTTTCCTGTCAATTAACATCCAGCACAATGCATTTTGTGCATTGTATTTCAGCCAATCGTTCAATGTGTGGCCAGCGGCATAGCCTACTTTATCAAAGTTTATCCTCTGACCTCAGGGGGAAATGATTGTCCACCCCTGTCATTATGTAGCCTTTGAGTAGGTAATGTTATCACTTTAATCTTAATATAAACGAATTGTTTGTGCAGTCGAAGCCCTAACGTTAACATTAGCCTAAGCCTAACCTAACTTTAACGTTACAGTGACTGGCCAAATGTTTAGCCTACCTTCCGTAAAATCCATTGCTTTTTCATAGGTAAATCCGCTACACCTCTAGATGAAAACAATCCAGACTCGGCTACACCGAAATATTTTGGCAATTTGTTTTTATTCTTCATCTTATATCAAGTTCAGCCAGCTTGCTTTCTATGCGCTGTCAGTGTAAACAAACTAGTGCTTGTCCTCCGAGTTCGTTCTTGACTACGGTTGTTAGGGACCTGAAACTGGCTCAGTCTTGATCTCACTCAATCCTGAGTTGTCTTAGATTAAGTTATGTTAGGCTATGCCATGTTGTCCAGTGATACTGTATGTAGGTGTGCCTTAGTTGGGTGTTGGGTAGGGGTTAGGTTGCCAAGAAGCACATCATCCTGACCACAAATGATGATAGGGGTGGCACATAGCCTGGATGTTTCAGACTACAAGCTGACAGTCTTCAGATCCTGAGTTGTGTTAGATCAGATAAGCTATGCCGTGCTGTCTAATGATGCTCTTATCAGTGATTAGATCCTGACTTTGGTGGGGTGGGGTAGCTGGAGAAGCCGGTCAACAAGCACGCCACCCACACTGAATAAAAGGTGAAGAGGTGTCGCGGCAGCATGGCATGGCGTCCAGTCACCTGAAAGGGTCAGGCCACAAGCTGGCATAGAGTTGGCAGCTCAGGTTAGGTTAGGTTCTTAGGTTTGGCCAGAGCCCTAGAGACAGATAATCTATATCTATAAGGCTCTGGGTTTGGCTAATTTCATACTGTCTAATATGTAGGCCTAGATGTTCTTATTGAGTGTATTCACAGTTGTGTCCTCGTAGTCTAATGGTGTAGATCTATAATTGTGGTAGGTAGGTTTGGATGTCCCACGCTTTCTAATAATATGCAGATGAGAAAAAAGATCCCATTAGGTCACAACAACGCTTAATTTGCTGACTGCTGATCTGTGGAAGGAAAAAAGTTTCTCTCTTTCCTCTCTGTGTCAACCGTGTTAATATCCCCAGGTTCATTTAAGCTAGTTAGTAATGCATTGCACTCCTGCATAGCAATACAGAGAGATGGTGGTGGTAGATTAAACCTTTCCACAGGGCTTCCTGTGAATACACTGCATGTATTTTCCATTTTTAATTCAGGAACTTTTGGATTCAAGGCAGCGCAGCCGGGGTCACCAGGAGTTCAAAATCATGCTTATTTTGTTACGCTCATTTTGCTCTGCAAATCCCCAAGGAAGACACAGATTAGTTAGGCTTCCACTGATGTTCAGTACCCTACAGTTCAAGTTTATTGCTGGCTAACTGATGTATTCTTAACCAGTTGGTAGGATGTGTTTATGTTCAGATGGGGTTTTCCTTGACAAGACAATGGATGTAGTTCATGGTTTTTAGTGGTGGATCACTGGACTGGATGTGTATATGTTCAAAAAGTGTTTTCCTGAAGGAGGAGTCAAATCAATGGATGCACATGTTGTTTGGTTGTGGATCAGATGATGAGGTTCAGAGGGGGTCTTGCTTTCGTGAGTGCGGGCATCACCTATCAGTAGATGGCAGCTTGCAAAAGTGGGGCAGGCAGTGAGCCAAAAGTGATTTGAGGTATCGTTGTTTACCACTGAGGGTAAGGGGAGCGAGTGAGCGAGCGGACAGGCGGGCGCACATTGGGGGCAAGCTTGCTTTCACTAACAAGTCATCGCTAATGGATTTACCCAAGTCCTCGCCACTGTTTAAAACCCTCAGACATTGGATTTAAAGTTAATCATGTTAAAGCTTTGCCCAGTCTGCCAACTCATTCACAGACTTTGCCCTGTAATGTCTAATGATTTGACATCATTTTGAACAATAGACATATACTGACAGTCCTGTGCAAATAAACAAAATGTCAGACCCTTTACACAGTTTACAATGATGGTATATGAATTAGTCATAAAATATATTTTTTTTATGTTAAGTTTATCCTATATACAGCATTCAATAATACCCTTGTCTGACTGTGTTTGTGTGTGTCTGTGTGTGTCCGTGCGTGACCTATTTGCAGATGAAAACGGCTGCCGCTGACGAGAAGAAGTTCCAGCAGCAGATTGTGGCCCAGCAGAAGAAGGAGCTGACCACCTTCTTAGATAACCAGAAAAAGCAGTACAAACTCTGCAAGGAGAAGATTAAAGAGGTCTGCCAACACAGACAGACAGACAAACACACACACACACACACCCAGACCCAGACCTCAACCAAGCCACTGTGTCCCTTAGTTCAGGGGAGCTGAGATTTCTCACCTAAAGTTTCCTAAAGCTGACTTTGTTGAATGTGCTGTATTATGTTTAATGTGGGAATGCAGTTTTGAACTCCGCTCGTAGCATTCAGTCTGATCTCCATTATACCAGCTTAGCATTAGCAGCTTAGCACACAGTGTCATCAGCTGGTGATTCTGGAGAATGATTTACACTTCCGTCACAAACTTGCTGCAGTCTTTTTATGTGTAGAAATTACATACAGAAAGGGCCTATTACATACAGAAAGGGCCTATTCCGTGGGTGGCTGATGCCCTAACTGGCATGCTTTTAATGGGGGAAACGTACATTTATGGGCCAGCCAAACCAGTTTGACTTCCTGTCCTCTGTGGTTGTTTTGCTTGTAGAATCCTGTCAGTTACAGCTCCGACACACCCTAACTGCCCACGTCTTAAACAGAAAATGTGCATTTCTGTCCTGGCTGAAAGTCCTTTTGTTCCTTGCCCCAAGCTCAAGCTAGTCCCAGTCACCCTTAAAATGCACAATACACTTTTTAAGCAGAGAAATATGCCGTTTGCATTTATTTTTTACACCCATGAAGTCATTACATTTCTTTGTGATGTTTATGTTAAGGTTCAAGTACAAGCTCGGCTGTCTGTAAAGCACTTTGAAACATATTCTTATGTTATAGCATTACAGAAATATAATTGAATTTCATTGAATTTATGTCCCTGTGGTGACTGTGTTGCTTTGTCTGTACCCACCACCTCCTCTTCCATTGACAGATGCAGTAGTAATGTATTAACTGTATTGCTGTAAGTTGCTTTGGATAAAACCATAAAATGAATTAATGTAAATGTTTTGCAGGAGATGAATGAGGACCACAGCACTCCCAAGAAGGAGAAGCAGGAGCGTCTGTCCAAACACAAGGAGAACATCCAACACTCCCAGGCCGAAGAGGAGGCACACCTGCTCAACCAGCAGAGGGTCTACTACGACAGGAACTGCCGCGCCTTCAAGCGCAAGATCATGACCAAGAGGCACGAGATGGAGCAGGAGCAGATAAGAGAGGTGAGGCAGGAGGAGAGATGGAGGACGCCTCTGCTTTATATGAGGGGATCAAGGTTCAGGTTCAACTTGGGCACCTGTACATGTTCAAACACCCAAAGACCTATTGTTGTGTTGTGGCAGGCATCATATAAATCAAACTTAATTGAATTGAGAGTGTAGGAGAGGATGAGGATGAGCAGAAAGAGGAGAAGGCCTCTGTTTTATATGGCTTGTTTTTTTTAAGTGTCTGACGTGTTGTTTTGGATGAAATCAGACAGAAAAAAAAATACTATCACAAATATGGAGATGTACCTAATTGACACTTCCATCCCTCGTTCTAATTCTGTGGTGACAAGCCTCTAGGATCTTGATTGCCCTCATACAGTGCAGTATGATTGTGCACCACAACCATACAAACATGTTGTTTTTAAATGTGCAAAGAGAAACAAACGGGGGAAACCGGGCAGGTAATGTGCAAACTAAGTTCTGTATAAGAAAGTAATTGGTTATTGTAATCAGTGCGGCTCAAGTGAAGGGGAGCTGCACTTTCTCAGGTTTGCCCATTTCAGATAAGCTGCTTAAAGAGTAAGTAATGCAACAATGCGCTAAGCCCCAGATCTGTGCCGTTAATCTACAGCAGAACTCAGGAAGTCTTAATAGGTCTGATGCCTCTCACGGGCATCTGACCAAAACCTATCCGCACACCTACGTCAGGAGCCACACAAGCTTAGTCTTCCCTTTACAATTACTTTACTGTAAAAAAGTGTACGTGTGTGTGTGTGTGTGTGTGTGTGTGTGTATAGATTGATTGATTGATTGATTGATTGATTGATGTGTGTGTATATATAGCCCACACACAAACAAACACACCTCAGTAGATGCGTTCTAGTACTTTGTTGCTTTAAAAGTGCTATGCTTCATTTGAAGAGGTTGTTCTATGTTCTGCTATTAGCATTACATCAGTGGTGAACACAAGATGGCGAAGTTAGTTGTTCACAGCACAGTGAAGGCATGCATGACATCAGGTCTGAGGGAGACCCGTGACTTTGACACACAACCAGTATCTTTGTACGACAGGATTATTATTGAAAGACGACTTTATTTTTCAACTCTGTCTGATAGACATATTTATATAGAGCTGCTCAGTCCCGCCCACAGCCAAAATGCGGTTAGGTGCCGGATGTAAGATTCCCATTCATTTGTCCCATTGACGTTTGGAAAAATCCAAAGTTTTACAGCATGTCTAAAGAGTTTTACAGCAACCAGCTACGGCATAACTCCTAAGCATACAACATATCATTTCGAGTGAAAAAACGAAGAGAAAATCCAAAAAAAGTCCAAGGTACAAGACTGTGTACATATTTTCATTTCCGAGTGAAGGAACTACTCATCCCATAAACCACTGCGCCTCACTGAATAATATAGGCAAAATCGGCGCGAACCCTTTCCTCCAAACAGTGATTTTTATATAGTGAATGTGCAGTTAACAGCAGTTATTTCAGGAGTAATCGTGTAAATAATAGTGTTTTGATATTGAATTTTATATTTATCATTGTGTATTTTATATCGTGTGTGTGTGTGTGAAAGCGGTTAAAGTGCGTATGTCAGGTTAAAAAAACATTTTTGACACATGAAGCAAGATAGTAGTGAGTAGTGATTTTTCTTGAAAAATCAACTTTAAATACAATATTTACAGTTATTTTTATAACTGAATTTATGAACATTCCAGACACAGTGATGACCTCATAAGAGGGAGTCCAGCAAAGTTGAGCATAGGGGAGAATGGGTTTTAACGGCATTTTCTTTTACACTGATAAGGCCAAAAATGTTCTCTATGACATACCAGTGGTTCATAAGCATGAGGGGACAAAGTAAAGACGAATAGGCTACAAAATTTAGGTAAATCATGGCCATCAAATCATCAGTGAGAAATTGATTAGGGGTGTGAGTAGGATCGGATCACTATTAGTATGCATCATGGCTTCAAAATGGCAGTTGTGTCATTTGCCATCACATAGGCTTTCATATACAACAAGTAGAATCAGGAAGCAAATTAATAGTCTGTCTATAGCTAACATTAGTTGATAAGCAGATGTATATAAAGAGCAAATGTGTGGTAGCACATATACACTGATGGTTTTATAGTCAGGTCTCTAAAGAAAAGCATATGGTTGGCTGAACACAGACTAATGAGTTGCTTACTGATTCTACTTAGTTTAGGCTATATAATGGCCTATATGTGATGGCAAGTGACACAACTGGCATTTTCAAGCATTGCTACTTACCCATATCCTCTTCATCACATTTTAAGATCAATAATGGTTGCCAGTAAAGAAAAAAGGTATCAGGATATTTTTATGTCAGGCAGGTAGTAGACTCTAGCATGACATACTGGAATGAAGTCATGTTTTTGGCCTCATCAGTTTAAAAAAAACTACTGTATGATCCCTTATCCCATGTGTTTTAATTGACCAACTTTGCTGGACTCCCTCTTATGAGGTCATCATTGTGTCTGGAATGTTTCCTGGAATGTTCATAAATTCAGTTATAAAAATAACTGTAAATATTGTTCTATTGTATTTAAAGTTGATTCTTCAAGAAAGATCACTACTCACTACTATCTTGCTTCATGTCCCTTCATTTGTCAAAAATGTTTTTTAACCTGACATACGCTACCTGAAAAGTTTGAGTGTTTAAACTAACATTTACAGTGGTCTATTTGATAGTGTATTGGCCCTGACTAAGTTTGTGTGATGTATAAACCCCAATCCTTGTTGAAACAAGTACCAATATTCGTCAAGAAAGTTTTTAATCACATTAAGATTTTCGCCATAGGCAGTAAAAGACTCCGCCATCTTTGTCAATATTTTTCGCTGAGAAAGTTTCAAACTATGACCATAACGGCCTTTCCACCAATCAGGCATCACTGTGGGATTGTTCAGGATTGTGGGTAATGAAGTACGTATCCAAGAGATCGCGAATAAAAGGCATTTATCTCAAAACAAGGTTAGTGCTCCATGAACTCTTGGTGTCTATAGGAGCATACAATCGCTTAGTACAGCCGTAGCTGGTTTTAAGTCTACCACGTGCAGTTAAGTTTTTACGGCTTATACCGCAATTGTCTCTTTTTCCTCTACCACTCATCAGCTGTCCAGCTGAAAATTATTAATTGAATATTTTCTGATGTAAAAAAGAAATCTTTAGCCACTGTATGCATGTTTCACAGGAGCATAGCCAAATCAGAGCACAACTCATGTTTCCATAAAATTACATTTACAGTCCTTGAACCTGGTGGACCATTGTTGATATTTGAGCTGAACAGCCAGTCAAATCCATCTGTCTTTTATACCAGCGGTCCCCAACCACCGGGCCGCGGGACATTCCTAACCGGGCCGTAGCCTACGACATGAGTTTAAAAATGCATGCAAACTAAACTTAATTTAATTTAATTCGCAATAATGTCACGTTTTTACATGGCATAGGCCTATATGCAGTTGTTTGATTGCACGCATGTTTGCATTTTGCAAGGTCTATTTTCTTACGTCTGTCTGTCCCGCCTTCAACACTTTTACATATTGCCTTCAGCGCTGCGCAGCCTCAGGTCAGCTCACTTCACTTGATCAGTTCTTGGCGAACGGTAGTGTCACACGAAGTTAGCTAAACTGCTAGAATGAGCAACAAAAAACAAGCATCTTTAGCAGCTCACTGGCCAGAGTGTTTGAGTTGAGAGAGCCGCTGCAGAGATTTCTTACAGAAAAAAAGTCACCGTTAGCTGCACATTTTAGTGATGAGGACTGGGTGTCAAAACTCGCTTACCTGTGTGACATATTCAGGTTGCTTAATGACCTCAACCTGTCACTCCAGGGGAGAATGACGACTGTCTTTAAACTGGCAGATAAAGTCGCTGCATTTAAAGCCAAGCTTGATTTGTGGGGACGACGAGTGGACGAGTGGAGTGGGTGTATTTGATATGTTCCAAACAGTAGTGGGGGTTTTGGGAGAGACTGAGGCAGGGCCCTTTCTCTCGCAGCTGGTGCGCGATCACTCTGTTGCGCTTTCAAATGAGTTTGAGCGTTACTTCCCATCCTCCAAAGATCCACGGCAAACCAATGAGTGGGTCCGCAACCCATTTGTCAATATCCTGAATAGTCCTAACTTGTCAGCGCAGGAGGAAGAGCAGTTGATCGAAATTGCAAATGACAGTGGTCTTAAGAGTGTCTATAAGGAAACCTCTCTGGTGGGTTTTTGGATCAAAATCAAAGCAGAATATCCCGAGATAGCCGTAAAAGCGCTAAACATGCTACCATTTCTCACCACCTATATGCGAGGCCGGGTTTTCAGCAATGACTGCAACTAAGACCAAATTGCGCAATCGACTGGACATTTCAAACACACTGAGGGTGTCCCTGTCTTCCATCACCCCCAGATGGAACCTTCTTGTTGCAGGGAAACAAGCAGGGCTCCCACTGATTATATTCGTAATGCACGTTTAGTTTCCCATGTTTTGTTCCCATATTTTGTTAAGCATGTTCACACTTATAGATGTAGCTTCAAGTTGTTCAATGTTCATTGTTCACATTGTTCAATTTTCACTTCTTCAAGTTCACGTTTTTCACATGTTTAAGAGATTGTTACCTTCACTGTTCATACATAACTGGAGCTAGTTCTTTTCAAGTAATGCATGCACAACACATATGGAACCCCGAACACCCCCACCCCCACCCACCCCCATCCCCCCCGGTCCGTGAAAAAAAAAAAAAAGGAATCAAACTGGACCATGGTACATAAAAGGTTGGGGACCCCTGTTCTATACTAGTGATATGTTAATTGACTAGAATAGTATACAGCTCAGTCCAATCCATTATTATTCCACACACATAGGATGGGTAACTATAGTTAGTGTACTGGATTATATTGGAGGACTACACCTACAAGTACATTTCCCTTATTAACCACTTTTTGACCTGTGTGTGTGTGTGTGCGCGCGCCACAGGAGCTAAACAAGAAGAAGACTCAGAAGGAGATGGAGCACGCCATGTTGATCCGTCACGATGAGTCCACACAGGAACTAGAGCACCGGCAGCTCAAGGCCCTGCAGAAGCTGCGCATGGATCTGATCCGCCAGCAGCACCAGCGAGAACTCGAGAACCAGATCGAGTACAACAACCGCCGCGAACGTGAGCTTCACCGCAAGCATGTTCTCGAGCTCCGGCAGCAGCCCAAGAACCTCAAGGTGAGTCTGAATGGCAAACGTGTTACGGTTGGTTAATTCAGTACTGTCGTGGAAGTGATGAGGGAAAGAAACTTGACCCCTCCAGCTTAGATTTCAGGGTCATGTGTTGTGCAGGTATGTTGTACTGTCAGTCAGCACAGTAGAAGCTAAAGCCCAAGACTTGTCCTCCTCCTCAAACCACTCAATAATCACTTACTGTGCAGGTTATGGGCCTGTATCCTTTGAAATAATTTATCAGATAAGGAATTTCCAATTACAGAGCCTAGGATGGAGATATATATATATATATATATATATATATATATATATATATATATATATATATATATATAAGAGAGAGAGAGAGATCAGACTATCTTTTAGTGTACTGGAATAGCTAGAAGTTTTTGATAAATATTAAAAGACATATGCATTAAGATTGCATACAGCAGTTATGAATGATTAATTTCTATGGAAAGTAAACATTCCATAGAACCCCCCCCCCCCCCTCCCCACACACAAACACACACACTTACATATGTATACATTCTTGTGTAGTCTCATTTCTTAGGTAGATACTTTCAAGTCCTTGTTCTTGTTCAGAGTGTTCTAATTCAACCTTTAAAATTGTTACACTTTGTTTGAAGACATTGTTGCATGTTTTTCTCCAGGTGTTGGAGATGCAGATTAAGAAACAGTTCCAGGACACGTGCAAAGTCCAGACCAAGCAGTACAAGGCCCTTCGGCACCACCAGCTGGAGGTGACCCCCAAGAGCGAGCACAAAGCAGTGCTCAAGGCGCTCAAGGACGAGCAGACGCGCAAACTGGCCATCCTGGCCGAGCAGTATGAGCAGAGCATCAACGAAATGATGGCGTCGCAAGCGGTAAGGAAACAGTTCACTTTTCAGTCCTTTATCGCCAGACCCTGAGTCCATTCAGACCCAGCATACAACACAGACACTAAGCATGCATTAAAAAAAGAAAGCCCTACCACATCTTGGAAAAGACACTTGTACCAGTGTGTCTACAGCGGTCAGTTCAGTTCAACAGTTCATCACTAACTGCCGAGTGAAGAGTCCAGATTTAGAAAGAGAGGGAAAGAGCCTATTAATAAGTTATTTTCTTCATAGTTCAGCTGTTCTTTCAAACTAATGGAGACACATTATAAATTAAATTTAGCTTATATCTCAGTTAACCTGACATTTATTTGCTTCAGGACTAATTAGCTAATAAAGTACTCTACTGGAACTCGTAATGAAGTATTGAAGCAACTTTAATAATTAAACCAGTGCTTTACATCTGTACAACAATAAGTGACACAGCAGAGGTGCTCGTGGCCAAAGGGTAATGACCTTAATAATTAACGTGTACATTTTAGTCTCTGGAGTGTCATTGTCAGTTCATGAGACTGCTATGATGACTCTGTGGGGTGTGTAGGTGTGTGTTTGTTTGTATATTTGACATCCATTACCGTGTGTGTGGATGTTTGATGTCTATATTTATATCTGTGGTGACTGTATGAAGAGGATATGGCCTCCTTTCAAAACAAATCAGTCATCTCCTGGAGAGTATGTGTTTTTGATGACTGATTCTAAGTGTGTGTGTGTGTGTTGCAGCTGCGTCTGGACGAGGCTCAGGAGGCAGAGTGCCAGGCTCTGAGGCACCAGCTCCAGCAGGAGATGGAGTTGCTCAACGCCTACCAGAGCAAGATCAAGATGCAGACCGAGGCCCAGCACGAACGCGAGCAGCAGAAACTAGAGCAGAAGGTGTCACTGCGCAGAGCCCATCTGGAGCAGAAGGTATGACACACATACACAC
The DNA here is from genome assembly GCF_018492685.1 of Alosa sapidissima. NCBI lineage: Eukaryota > Metazoa > Chordata > Actinopteri > Clupeiformes > Clupeidae > Alosa > Alosa sapidissima. Next base: position 4,517,738 of record NC_055964.1, read on the forward strand.
ACAGAGCAAAAACACTCCCTTGATACACACACTACTCCCATCACACACTCAGCAAGCACACACACTGCTCCCGACACACACATACAGCACACACCCTCAACAAACGTGTACAGACACACACACACACTTCCTCAATATACATACAGACAAACAAGCATTCACATTCACACACTTTCGCTGTAAGGCTGATGTGAAATCCTCTTTTCTGCATGACAATCCCTTTTTATGGTCATGCAATTCATGTGTGGAGTCATTGTGTGGACTTGCACGTACCTGATTTAGTCATTTTCTCTGGTCATTGTCCATTTACGTGTCTAAGCCCAGAACATGCAAAAGCACACGTAATATTCCTTGGCTAATAACTGAACAAATTCTGATGTACAAGTCATTTACTATTTCTGCTTATTTTGCTAGTCTTATCCTTTCAGTTTGCACACACAGAGAGTTGAAGTTTACAAGCCAGCTAGGTGTCAGGCAGGGCTGCCCCTCTATTTTGAAAGTTTTCTTATTACCTTCACCCCTCAGTATGGTATTATCTTGCAAGTAACTCTGGATAATAATGTCCCTTAAAGGTATACTATGCAGGTTTAGGTATTTTTGGTGAGTGTAGAGCTCCCTCTAGAATTGCAATGTATTTATACAGTATGTTACTCTGCTATTGTAAATAGCAAACTTCTCGCGACTTAGCCCCCTTGTACACAATGCAAATGCTTTTGTTGTGGAGGTGAAGGATTAACAACAGACAAAAGATCTCCAAAGAGCTATATCTACTGACAAGGTAATGTTTCACGATTCTCACGAGATTTGGCGAGGCACCGCTCTTGGAAGTTGCATGGCTGGTTTTCTCGCTACGTCTATGCTATATAGCTTTGCAGGGTGAATGATTCGCCCATTACAAGTTTGTTTACCATCAAATTGGTAAAGGTGAAAATCTTCCATAGTGTGCCTTTAAACAAACAAATAAATGGCGTAACATGTTTGGCATGACTTAATCTCTGGATGTATTGTTTCAGATTGAAGAGGAGCTGGCCTCCCTTCAAAAGGAGAGAACTGATCGCATCAAGCACCTGCTGGAGAGGCAGGAGAGAGAGATTGACACATTTGATATGGAGAGCGTCCGTCTCGGCGTTGGAAACCTTGGTGCTTTAGACTATCCCAAGGACGATTACAGATGAGACCAGACTCTGCCATAACCCCCTCCTCTTTTCCAGTAGGATGACTGGTTGGTTAATGTTAACAACGTACTTTTTTTTTGGTGGTTGTTGTTTTTGCTACTGACATCACTTTCGGACGAGTGCCTGTACTGTCCTGCACCACACCATCAGGGCCCTCCTCTTGTCATGCCACAAGATAAATGCTGGATGACTCCCATAGTTGTTGTTTCTTACGAAAAATGAAAAAAAAAAAAAAAAAAAGCAAAAAAAGTTTTACAAAATTTTAAAGGAAGAAAAAAAGAATGTCAGTGTTCAGTGTTTCTCGTGCAATGATATCACATTTAGTGCAAAACAAAGAAAACATGAAAGATCAAGCAATACAGAGTAATTTGGTGTTACAACAAAAAAAAGAAATCACACTTTCTACTTTCTGTCAGTCTGTGCTAAGCAAAGCAGAGCATCAAGACTCCTGCAATGCAGCCTTATCCTCACACCACTCAAATCTGTATTTGCTATTTGTTCACCTGGATAAACAAACAAACATTTTTACAAGGGGTTGGGCAATTTGATAGGTTTGAATATAAAGTGTACATATTGATAGATGCATCTATGACTTCCGGGGCGAAGGGGTGGGATTTGTTGCATCTCCGCTGTACGACATCATTTTTCTGCGTTTGCAGTTAAAATGTGAAACAAACCATATGTGAATCCCCACTCCCGCGTAGCACAAAGGGCTGAGGTGAGGGACAGTGTATTTTGTGTATAGATGGATTTATGGAGAGCTTTGACTTATTTTCCTATTGTATTTTATCTGGTGTTGAAATCGATTTTTTTAAAAGGACTGATGATTCTCTTCTTCCTCCCCTCCACATCTGCATTCAGTATTTGAAGTTGAATCATCAATGGAATCTTCACTTGAAATTCCATCGGAATCAGTTTTTTTTTCTTCTTCTTTGCTTTAACTTCATTCTCAAGCTGTGTATTTTCTTACGATTAAAATCTGATCGGTAAAAAAAAAAATGCTTTTATTGCATGCACTTTAAATTTGTTTTCAGGTTAAGAGAAGCATGAATCTGTCAGAGCTTTTAATTATATTTGTAAATAAAGTGCTCACCCACAGAAAGTGTTTCAAACCTTGATTGTATTGGTGTTCTTTTAATACATCCCTTTTATAGTACCAGCAATTCAATTGCCAAAGGAAGTTCTCAATTGTTCTTTCAGAACAGTTACAAACTACTGGAGTGCACAAAATGTCAATAAACAAAAGCTTTTTTCCATGATGCAATGAAATGAGCTAACTGAATAAATCTGATGCTTGACAGTAATGGAAGAATGGCACACCCAGATGAGAAAGGCAGAATATTTTAGGTCATGGGATACACATGTCTAAGCGGTCTGTTGGAGGGGCTCTTTCTTGTGTTTACTTTCCAGCCAGCTGCTCATACAGTTTTGGAACATAGTCATCCCATTCAGCCTGGTAGCAGGAGCCGGCGACAGGGTCTCCCAGGCCGTACTTCTTGCGGAAGGCCTGGAGCTTGAATTTGCCGCGGTTATCGCCGCAGCGGTTGGTCAGCACAGCCTCAGAGCAGCTGAGTTCACCCGACTGCTCGTAAACCAGCCACACATAGCGATGGAGACCTGCAAAACAAGACCATCTGATGACTCAGACACAACTACACAATGCATATTTACAGGCTACCAACTTGCATCTTGTCATCTCAATTTTAGGTCTAGTCTAGAAACCACTGATTGTCAGTGCTTGTCAATCATCAATTTAGTCAGAAAACTATGGTGAATACTTTAGATTATTTACTCTCTACAATGGACAAGTGCACTCTCTACCATGCTTTGTGTTGCTATCAATGCCTTTTGCATGTACATCTGATTTAAAACGGGGCCTTAGTTTACATCCAGATTACCATTGGAACAAACTCAGAAATATGCCTACTGTAAGAGCCATGTGGTGGCCTGCCATTTGTTTTCCACCCAAACACTGGCCTTGTACTCTGGTACAAGCATCGCCATAAAAGCATTGTCTACTCTGGTACACTCTAGTGGTCAGGTCCAGTACTGAAGAGCTTTAGGAGCGTTCCTGCTCTATTTTGGAACATTGTGGTGCACAGTCATGCAATTGGCTGCCATTTCATTTATGACTACCTGATGCTTCATACATCTACAATATCCATGGGGAATATATGCAGAAAACATAAGATAGGACACTGCTATGTGAGTGTTTCACTTACCAGTTCCTTTTGGAGGACCAGATCCAACATAGTCAGACATAACACACCCACTTCCAATATCATTTCCTTTCATGTTGACCACAAGAAAATGATGCCACTCCCTATAATTTAAAGAGAATATACATTATATTGAATAAAACACCATTACACAAACGCCCTCTCAACATTACATTTAGGTGTAGCATTAGACATACCTGAACTTGGGGTCTTTTCTGCTTGGGGCATCTGGGTCGGTCATGGCCAACGTGTATAGTTTACCAGGATCGCAGCCATTCCATTCAATTGATGTGGGTCGATTTTGGACCTAGAAGGTAAAATTACATTACAGACGTTAGCCTGACCCGGTCTCCTGAATGGACACGCGTTGTAAGCATTGAATGATGGACAAAACGGCAAAGGCTACCTACCTACTGTACAGAGTTATTTGTATTAGTGTAATCGTTGTACTCTTGACACTATATGGGTATGCCGTGCTTTAATTAGGTTACAGCAGGCATCGAGAAAATTCCAGCTAACTGAAGTTAATCTGTTAAAAAGTTAAACAATACAATCTGCACCAGGCCTCTCGTTTCTCCACTTTACGTGTAAACGAGCTCAATGCATGTAGGCTACATTTTCCACATGCACCCATATTTGCTAACTCATACAGTCAGACACTTATTGTAGTGGTAAGTTGCACGCTGTACTGCAACCATGTGATGTGTTGTGAATGAGCTGGATAGCTATGCTAGCTTCAAAACTAACGTGACAGTTAACATTGAAACAGTGTATGATTAAAATGCTAACAAATCGCGCAATTAAGTTAAGCCTGAGTATTGATATTCTAGCTAATATTCACGCAGTTATTTTGCATGCCAATGCAGTTTATGTTAAATGGTCCAAGTTAGCATTAGCTACAACCTGAGTAGGCGTGAGGACTTTTCCCAGTTCATCTAATTCGAGAGACCCATACTTCACGACGAGAACTTCTGCTGGTTTCTCTTCGACTTCAGTCAGAGCAAGATCTCCGGTCCACTGACTTAAGTCCACCGGCATTTTAACAGTTCGTTGTCTCCGGTAAATAACACAAGTCTGCTCTTAAATCTACGGAGCTCAGGAAAGCACAAAAGAATGACCGTCAGATGAACCAACCACTGTTTTCGGGTTCAGTGGGTCGCTCTGTTTTAGACCTTTTTGATTGGCCAGACTCTATATCAATCAGAACATCAGCAAATAAGATGCTCAGATGCCTGTCTTCCCCTAGTGGAGCAGCTGTCAAACTGTCTAGACAGTTCAGTTAATTTTGAATGTATGTCTCATAGCTCACCTTGTGCACTCAGAAATCTGCTAGTTAGCCAATGCTACCAACACAGTGTTTCGTTGTGGTGCCTCGGGCATCGGCCTAGCCATGCAAATAAATCACTGTTTTACACCATTTATGAGGCTCAAAGTAGCTCCATACTTCATTGGTAGACTTCCGAGAGCCTTGACATTTAAAACGAGACATAGAGAACTTTGAAAAAGCACTGGTAGTTTATTTACAAGACGATTTATACAGACAGTACCTTAAGGAATTTTACCGTTCAACGGCATCTTGAATTTAGTCACGATAAGTTGAGCGACAGTACAAACGAACAGGTATGATAAGGGATCAGATTCCAAAAATAATTCCGTGAAAATGCATGGATTCCAGTTGCTGCTACGGAAGCAACTGAATCCATGCATTTCCACTGAATTATTTTTAGAATCTGATCTGAGGCCGATGCCCGAGGCACCACAACGAAACACTGTGTTGGTAGCATTGGCTAACTAGCGCCAGATTTCTGAGTGCAGGGGACAAGCCGAGTTGAGCTATGAGACATACGTTCACACTCGGTATCGTGTTTCAACACACTGCTAGTTAGCCAATGCTACCAACACAGTGTTTCGTTGTGGTGCCTCGGGCATCGGCCTAGCCATGCAAATAAATCACTGTTTTACACCATTTATGAGGCATTATCAATGAGGATTATCAATATCACACCGGAATTCTCCTTTAAGAGTGATCCTGCAGGAGCAGCTTGTTTCAAACGGCAGTGTAGCCAGCAGTGGGGGGGGGGGGGGGGGGGGGTACAATTTCTCCATAGACCTCTCCGGAATAAGTCCCGCCTCTAAAACATCCGGATCCACCAAACTTCCGGTCGTCAAATGTCTATAGGAAATAACATGGCGTTTCGAAATATAGTACCTGTCAAACTCTGTAGGTGACAAAGTAGAAAAAGCTGGTGGGCCGATTGGCCTACACACTTCTGCCTACACACTTCTGCCATCTAGTTTCGACTGGATTTTTTGATTATCGGTGCCGTTAAAGTAGTCAATGATTATTAATGCTAACCGGGAGCTAGTTCTGATGTACACGGGTGGAGGAGGGCGTTAGATCTCGCTCACAACCAGTCACAACCTAACGTGATGGTCATTTTCACGCGTGATTTCAGTGGTCTATAAAAGTAAATCGTTTGCAAGGTTCAGCCTCTTTTCAACACAACTTAACTTTGGTTTGACTGCTGAGAGTTTGTTGGCTGTTATTGAGATATTTGAAAAAGAAAGAAATCGCAGACAAAGACACTAGACATGACGAGACGAGATATTTTTTTTTCACGAAAAACAGATAATGATAAGCAGACTAGGAATCAGAGGCAGAGTCGTGTTGAGTCGATAGCTTTATTTTGCATGACCTTGATCAGAACAGTAACATTTTCAGAATATATTAATGTAACCTGCGTTGTGTTGAACCTGTGCGATTTAGCCCTGCACACGCCCGGACTCGAACCCGCGAACAGCAGCACCTCAGATCGGGAGGCGAGCGCGCTAACAATTGAGCCAATAGCCCAGGCTACTGGCTTGCATGCCAGCAGCACTCTTGAGGCGTCGGGGAGTGAGGTTTACCAACGTTCCACAAGCACAGCTAAACTAGCTGGCATCCGTTACACTAACAACCTATCAAACGTGACGATTTCACTCAGGGTTAGTGCCACCTCCGTAGACAGGCTCTGGTGCCACAAAATCCATTTTGGTGAAGACAAACTATGAAACATTGCCGTTGCTATGCAACCTTGACTCGGGAAGTCGAGGGGTCCGAAGCGTGCGTTAGCTTAGTGCTTCTTACTGATATATTTCTACTTTAACGGCACCGAGAATCAAAACATCCAGTGGAAACTAGATGGCAGAAGTGTGTAGGCCAATCGGCCCACCATTTTTTTCTACTTCGCCACCTACAGATGTTTGACAGGTATAATATTTCGAAACGCCATGTTATTTCCCATAGACATTCGACGCCCGGAAGTTGGGTGGATCCAGATATTTCAGAGGCGGGACTTATTCCGGAGAGGTCTATTGACAATTGGGGTATAAGCCATAAAAACGTAACCATACATGGTAGACTTAAAGGGGGACTTGGCAACTATTTCAACGTAATAAACCCGTTTAGAAATCATTTGGATGGTTAAATGACCTGTTCCGGTGAAAACGGTGACTTTCCCCGCTGCGCCTAGCGTCCCCAGGCGGAAAATCAACCTTGAACATTGAGACTACCGTCCAGGAAAGAGAAGTGAGAAACAAGAAACTCGTTTTAAATCATGTTTCTTACCTTGTAACATCCACATAGTTCTGCCAAACTTATGCTAACCGTTCGCTAGCTTGTAAACAAATCCATGTGCTTTATCGTTACCTTTTCCCACAGTTTGAAATAGCATAATGCACAATTTCTCCAGCAGAGGGGGAAATCCTGCCAAGTTTCCCTTTAAAACCAGCTACGGCTGTACCAGAGAATGTCTAATAAGGGGAGAACCGCCACTTGGGAAACTTCCGGTTTCTGAACTGGTTGCAGTTCCTGTTCTAGTTCCACATGAGGGCGCTCACGAATAAGTGCAGAATGAATGGAGGTCTATGGAGCTGTACCCCTCAAATCCACTTTTCTCGGGATATAATTTTTTGCCCAGAAATTTGAATGTTGCATGCAAAAAAGGGGGCAGAGAAAATACACACCGCTGAGTATTATATTTTTTGAGTCACTTATTTGTTCTAAAAAGCCTTTCAAATGCGTCAATGACGTCATTCATTAGCAGACAGCTAGTGTGTTGTGGGCAACAACGACCCAACCTGTAATAAATCGAAAGGACGTAAGTACTCGTTCATTCAACTTTTGACCTATAATCCATATTGATCTTGCAGAAACCACAATCCAATCTCTCAACAGCCAGGTAAAAGAGACACATTTAGCCGTCTAGCTCCATAGACCCCCATTATTTTTGCACTTATTCGTGATCGCCCCTAGCGGAACTGCAGCAGATTGCAGGTACAATGGAGTTAATAGGGAGTGATCCGGCTCTCCGTAAACGGGCTCTGGCTGTACTAAGCGATTGTATATGCTCATATAGAGGGCGAAAATTCAAGGGGCAGGCACCAACCTTGTTTTGAGATTAATGTCTTATATTCGCGATGTCTTGGATAAGTATTTCATTACCCATAATCCTGAACAATCCCACAATCCCAAAGTGATGCCTCTGATTGGTTGAAAGAGCGTAAACTTTCTTAGCGAAAATCCCTGACCAGAGATGGCGGAGTTTTTTATTGCCTATGGCGAAAATCTTAATGTGAATTAAAACTTTCTAGACGAACATTGGTACTTCAATCAACAAGGATTGTGGTTTATATATTACACAAACTTAGTAACACACCATCAAATAGAACACTGTAAATGCTAGTTTTAACACATAACTTTTTAGAATACCGATAGGCTAATCATTAGCCTTTCAGACATTAGAATGTCATTATAATGCTGCTAACATTAGCCTACATGCTGCAGCACAGGTATGAACCCCACTAACACAAAACGTTAAGGGAACGTTCGGAAACGTTAGTGTATGGTTCCCTAAAGGTTAGTTCGAACCAAACCAAAAACTAACGTTTAGGGAACGTTCCCTAAGGGTTCTAACGTTCCCTAAACGTTAAGGGAACCAACCAACTAAAACGTTCTCCTGTGGTTGCACAGTACCTTCACACAACGTTCCTGTTTGGTTGTCTTTGGTTGTTTTTTGGTTGTTCTGAGTGCGGTTTTGAAATGTTTATTTAAACAAGCTCCATTTCAGTTTTTGAAGTAGCCTAACATACAAAATGTTTGCAGTCACTTGATTTAGATCCACTCAAATGATTGGTCTTATGAAATCTAAGTAAGGTAAACATCATATCAAGATAATATTTATTTTAGGCTAATATCAATTTTACTAAATAAAAAAAAATATACTTTTGTGCTTTTTTTACCGTATTAGGTGAATGAACTTTAAACAAGAATCTATCAATAGAACACTTTTCACAACTAAGAAAATTCACTTCTTTCATTTCACATTTCACTTCAGTTCAATCAGACAGGCTCTCCCTTACACGTAGGCCTACCCCCACGCCAGTAGGGGGAAGACAGCGCCTCTGCTTTCAGGTGATCGAAGTCTTGTCCTGACTTCCGTAAACGGGCTCTGTTTGAATTCCGTGATTCCGTTAACACCGCTGGAAGAAGAAGTCTTGGAATGGATTACACTCGTCTTGAATTCGATCTCACGAAAGTAAGTAAAATATGTTACAGTTTCATGATGTAGGCCTAGTGGTTGTAATGCAAGGTTTTGAGGTTTAACCTTAAGTCCTTTCACTTGTAGGGCTTTGTTATATTCCGATTCTGCCAAGTTTGTAATTTATCAGAGCACATTGCTCGTTCGTCTTTGTTTGCTGCTGTTCTCAACGTGTTATGTTTTGCAGCATTGTATGTTTTGTGTCATCGTGTTAACCTGCTCGCGTTGATGTTACAAATAATAGCACTAGGCTACCGTTTCTTTTAATTAGTTTTAGTGTACAGTCAGTCCTTTTAGGCAAGTCACTCGACAGCAGTGGTGTAGTCTAGTAGGCTAGTGGATATAGGTAGCTGGATCTAGGCTACTGTGTTGTAGGCTAGTAGTTAGCTGTAGTGGGTAGGCTATACTGTGATCAACCCCAAATGTATCCTAGTCTATTTTAAGTGGATATACTGAGATGGTGATGCTTTTTAAGTGGGTATAACCTACTGAACAGTCCTGCATATGTAGGCTACACTAGAGCCATAGAGATTGCTGTAGAGATAATGTGTATAACGGGTAATGGGTATAACCTACTGAACAGTCCTGCATATGTAGGCTACACTAGAGCCATAGAGATTGCTGTAGAGATAATGTACACTGTCGGCGGCCATCTTGTAACACAGTTTTTCGGATAGACGATTCAAGTGAATAGACCTCTGAATTTTGCCTTCAAAAAGCTGCGATCCGGTAGCCTATCTTGAAATTTTTGCTATGGGAAAATAACATGGGGAGAGAATTATTGCACTCTCCTGGGGACGAAGAAGTCTGAAATGCAGACATTTTGCTCAACACTTGTCCTCTGCCTTCGAGTGGTAGGCTAACTGTGATCTTCGGTAGGCCTACGTTAAGACAGCAACTTAGATTTTTGCTACCCCAGACCTAACTTGCAATGTAACTTGTCATAGGTAGTTAGGTTAAATTAACACCCTGATCTCCTTATAGGCAAAGATGGCAGTTTTTGGTTCCTTTTTGTAGTCGAACTTCAGAGGTCTGTTGGGAAGCATACAGGAAGGGGCAGTATGTGTGTAGTTGGCTATACACAACTGCCATACTGGCTTTACAAACTAAGCCCATGCATTTCTATGGATGCTGTGTCTCCCCATTAGAAATTCTCTGGGCTACAATACAAAAACCAAGTCAAAAGCTGGGCCAAATATCCAGTCAAGAAAATCTGGTTGTGTACAGGTGACTGATTGCTGCAATACTATCAATAATAGTTTTCTCTGTATGGAAATACTGCTTTGTTCTACTACTGGCTCACAAAAACTTTGTTCTCTTAACGTAGATTCATACACCAAAGCTATGGAAAAATGTCAGCGGCTGATGGGACATTTCTTGCATTGAGGCGGAAGAAGATGCGAGCGTCCACAAAAGGCAGTGCAGGGTCACGTGATGGTAAGACCTCTTAAATACAGACTACATTATTTACACAATTCAAATATTCTTTTTGCAATCAGTGCAGATTGTATGGTCTTTTATTTCAGATGAATCCGTTCCGCAAGCAAGAAAGCATTCCAGGATGGTGTGTGTGCCTGGAAGCCCTGTCTGTAAGTTAACATTTATACATGTATTTAAGAAACCAGAGTCATATTTCCTACCATGGAACTTCTGACATTCATGTTTATTAACCTGGTGCATATCATGTGGCTGTTCTGATGTATTTGTCTCTTCCTACCTTTTTTTAGGTCAGCAGATGTCACTGCCTCCACCACCTGCATGTGAGTTTTTTTCTTTTTAGCGATTGTTTAATGTAACAGCATAGGTTTATCTTTTGCAAAGGTCATGTGCAAGAAACCTACCATAAATGAACTGACCAATATTCATATTTACTTTCTTTTTAGATGAGTCAACACCACACAGGCAACCAGCTCATTGCCCAGAGCTGGATGGGTCTATTATAACGCCTGCCACTTCATCTTGGGACCCAGTTGAAGGTACAGTGTCTTTGAATCTTCCATTTCCAAGTAAATACAATTTCATGACAAGGAACTTGAGAGTAACTAACTTTTTTTTTGTTGTAAACAGCACAAGTGACTCATCACACAGAGGGAGGTGGCTTGGCCATGGAGACGGAAATAAGAGGTAAGAAGACTCACTTAATTTGTTCACATATGCAAGTATATAATGCATTTAACAACTAAAACTAACACCATCCATTTTCCATAGCAATAAGGACAACCATTACCGTATGGCACAGCGAATGGACGCATTTGAGGAGAAGATGGATGAGCTGCTCATGCTCTTAAGGAGCTCCCAGTCACCTCCCTTTGCTCCAGTCGATGACGTATTGCTGTCGTCCTGCTCAACAGTCACTGAGCTGCAGGAGAGGAGGAACAAAATGCCCTCCCTCCAGGACTTGTACTCTGGGACCTAAGCGGGCAGAGACCATCAGGCCATCCTTAAAAATATTTTTGTTTGCAGTAACAGCCAAAAAAAAATAAAAATGGGTCGGTAGGTAGGTCAATATTTTTTTTTTTTTTTCAAGATTCAAAGTAAAAAAAAAAGTACAATTTTGGTCATGATTACGTAGGAATGAATTTACACAAATGTGCATATCGTGACGTAACTGACTGGGTCTTCAACCCGTGCCTTCAGGCGCACCATTGCAAACCTCATTCTGATGCAGGTTATATAGACCAGCCTTTCTCAAACTTCTTTGACCTGAGGCCCGGTCATGGCAGACTTTTGGGTCATAAGGCTCATCTACATGTACCCAGAAAGAAGGCTACAATAGCTCTTGGCCACGTTATATTGAAATTTGACTATACAATACTCAATGCTATACAGTGTATTTTACAGTCTCTGCTCTGTTTCTAAGGAAGTTCCAAAAAACAACGTCGTTCTATTAAGTTTCGTTAAATAAATAAATAGCCTTCCAACAGGTTGAAGCGGAGCTTTGATACCAACGTTATCGATTAGTTTCAGTTTCTCTCGCGCAGACGCGCATTGAATGAATGCTCATACCACCACTTAATTGTAGGGCTCCATGTTTAATGACATCGATAGCAGAAACGTGTGTTTTCTTTTTTCGTCGATCCGCGGTTTCTTGATAAACTGCGCAGCAAATTATCAGATGAAGCACCGGGCCTAATTTCACTCCACGACTCCGCGGACCAGCAGTCTCCATGTTGCGGACCCATATTTTGAGAAATGCTGAATAGACCACAACCAATTTCAATACTCCGACATGGTCACCGTTAGACTAGGGGGAGAAGGGATGAGAAAAGATCTGGCCACAGTTCTTCCAGAACTTCGTGCCAAGTAAAAGCGTTATCAGTTTGTGTGAATGAAACGAAGCGTAGGCCATAGTGTGACATGCGTAAAACCAATGGTGTAGAGATGACGCCACAGGTTTTTTTTTAAGTGAGCCACGTTTGCATGTAGGCAATTTATATTCACAATACTTGGGCCTACTAAAAGAAATATTATTTTATTGCATTTGTATTGGTTGTTTAGAGTAAAAAAAACAATCGGTCGGTATTAACGCAAGTTTACAACCGGCAAGTCGGTCGGACTAAAAGGGGAAAAAAAATAAATATTTGGGTCGGTTCTAAATTGACAGGGTCGGTCGGGTTACGGCAAACGAAAATATTTTTAAGGATGGCCTCACCAAAGACTCCACATATCCTGCACACACACTCTTTAACTTCCTCCCCTCTGGCAGGCGCTACAGATCCCTGCACACAAAAACAACCAGACACAAGAACAACTCTTTTCCCACTGCCATCACTCTCCTGAACTGCAGATAAGTGGGGTCATCCCCACTTTGACCATTCACCTGCACATTACATACTTTATCATTCCAATATGTGTCTTGCACACTACATTTGCACTATTACTTTGCACTCTACATCACACTCCATGTGTACTTATATTGGTATTATGTCTTATTTCTATAGTTGTTTTATATATTATTGTGTTGGTATCTGCCACAATGTATATTGTTGTCTCTATTGTACAGTATGTCTGTCCATTTGTTGAATGTATAGAGCACCTAACAAAGTCAAATTCCTTGTGTTAGTGTATTTGGGTAACATGGAGTCTGATGTTCATATATATTTTTAGACCTTTTGTATTTTGATTTTTATATTAAAGTTATAAATCCCATCAATTTTGCCTGTTCATTAATTCCTGCAAATGTACAGTGGGTCCCCGTTAAGTTTGGACGGGTTCCTTAAGGAATCACGATCCCCATTTTCTCAGCAGAAATGGCACAAACGGCAGTTGACACAAACAACCACAAGGTGTCACTTTGGAGTTCTGCCACTACTATTTTTGATGCGACTTGACTTACTGCTTCCATGATGCAGTTTCCAAGTCAGTAGAACAATCAGAGAAAGCTGAGCCATTACCAAACATATATGATAATACAATAGCGTGAGTTTATATATCTTATACCCTATTTGTCACGGTTACTTATAGATTTGATAGTGTAACGATAAGAGCATAAGAGACTTTCAGCGGGGGCACGGAAACTTAATTTGATCACGGTAGTTTAAGCTTACACTTGACAAAACATTCTAATATGAAAATGTAGATGCAATTGTTGTAAGATGGTGCAGCTCCTTTAAGAAAGCACCGTGCAAAAAAGTAGACGTGCTGGAGCGAGTCATATTCAAAATGCAAAAAATAACACCGCAGATGAAACCAATTATCCTCATTCATTGCAACCGCAGCATGCCTGCTTGCCAACGTTTAAACAAAATATATCAAAGCACCTTTTGCGTTTGAATGTAACACGAAAAAATGTTTAAACAGCTGGACAAATGATTTAGCTAATTGATTATAGCCTGTACACCAGCAATTGTTGAACATTTGGAAAAAGATCGCTCAGCTGTTGCCACAGTCATAGGCAATGTAGAAACAACATGAGAGCAGTACACACTTCCCCGAATGTGGATGTTACACTGTCATAATCTACCACCAGCCTTTTGGCAAGTTGAAAAATAGATGACTTCTGTGAAATCTCTGCTTTAAAGCAAGACCTAAATGAGAGGAGTTGTGTTGGGAATGTCGGTGCAATGTCCATGCTATAATGGTCTGACAAACGTACTGCCTTTTCAAGCAGTTCATCATCACCGGCGAGTTGAAGGATCATAGGACGTAAAGACTCAAACACATAACAAGTTTCCCGCATGCTTGCACATCTTTGGGAGAGCTGACTGATTATGATGTCCAGAGTTGCATTAAATACCTGCACTTTTAAGTATCTCTCTGCATCGGTTAAACGTTTATCTTCCGATAGTTCGTCAAAGTGACGCTTCACTCTTCACATTTTCAAATGTACTCTGAACCCCCATTTATTTGCGAGTGTCTGCGCTGTAGCCTTGGCCTGGTCAAAGGCACGCAGGTAGTCAGAAAGGACCGGTATAGAATTTTCCAGCAATTGCATTGCGGGGGTAGCGACGGAGGTCATAGGCCCTGGTGCGACTGCACTTGCTGCACCTATACTAGGCCTAGTTACGCCACTGCGTGGAGCGCTAATGTGTCTACTGTAAATCATTCATGTGTGAAAGTCATTAGGCTGGAAGCGCTAATGTGTCTAAGCTCATTAGTCTACTTTCAATAGGCCTATACTGTACAGCCTGAGAGGGGGAACATAACCTATAGCCTAGGCTACTGTAGAGTAGGCCTACAGTAGGCTAAACAATCAGTTGTGAAAGTCTGCAACGAAAGTTTCCTAATGGAAGCGCTAACGTGTCTATTGAGCTCATTAGCCTACTTTCAATAGGCCTACTGTACAGCCTGAGAGGGGGAACATAGCCTACTGTAGAGTAAACAATCAGTTTACTTAGTTACATTTGTTTAGTTAAATCCAGTTTTCTACTCTATCTCCATTATATGCTTAGCCTATAGAAAGACATTCAAAATGTGTGAAAGTCATTAGGCTGGAAGCGTGTCTACTGTCAGTGACTAATGCGAGAAGCGGGTTCTGTGCTATGCATTTTTCCGACACTTGGCTGCAAGCTCCCCTCCCCCACCCCCTTCTTTCACAAGCAGTGCAGCTTTCTGAAGCGGTGCCTTTTGAAGCTAATGTAACAAATACCACCAATATTGTTGTGTGGCAATAAAAGTATCCAGGGTTTGCGCAAGTAGCCTAAATATATAAATAAATTAAGGACATACAATCCTTAACGTGAAAAAGCTTAACGTAGCTTAATGTCCCAAACAACAAGTCGTTTTATGCGCTCATTATAAAGAAAGTTTAACGTGTCCCAAAACAGCTGTCAATTAATCACCAAACGTCAAGAGGGTTGAGTCTGAATGACACCGAGTTTTAGACACTGAGTTTTTGAAGTTAAGAAATATTTTCTGCAGTACCCAGAAGTTCGCATCATATTGCGGGTGACTTTGTAGTTCTTTAGAGCCCTGTTTCTACTAGCCCTGCTGTCTGTACCACATCCATTACGGACACTATTATCACGATTACCACTGCAACCTCCAAGCTATGTTGGGCAGAGGGTCGAAACAAGCATGGTATGCTTAGTGGACACCGTTGTATACACGCACCTCCATTCAGAGACGCACCGTGACTATCACTGTCATAGACGATCGATCATAATCTCCAAAAGGATATTCTTCTTCAGAATTAGAATAGGTGAATAGCATAGCTTACCTAAGACTTCATCACACGTGAACGTTTTTCAACATTTGGTGTAGGCCTATTTCTGCTTAATTTCTGCTTCAATTTCTGCAACACTATGGCCTGCATCGCTTCCGCGTCATGCACGTCTTTGTGTTTCTCGCGTGTAATACAAGTATTTCCTGAAAACTTTGCGCAGCGATTTTGGGTTTGAAGAGTAGAGTAGGCCTACAAATGAGATTTGTCACCGTACCTGGATCTATCGTCTATTTTAAGCAGTATCGTTGTTTGTCGCAATTAATAGCCTCAAGGGCCGGATTACATTATTATTTTGTCATACGTCGCGGGCCGGAATTGGGCAGGACGCGGGCCGGATTTGGCCCGCGGGCCGGGTGTTTGAGACCCCTGCTGTAAATCATTCAAAATGTGTGAAAGTCATTAGGCTGGAAGTTTAATAATGCTGTAGTTTAATAATGCATTAATTATTAATGTCATTAGGCTGGAAGTTTAATAATGCTGTAGTTTAATAATGCATTCCTGCTCATGCAGTTTAAAGTAATAATAAAATTGGTATGCAAATTGCAATGTTAGGGGAAGGTTCCCTAAAGGTTACAACGTTTAGGGAAGGGAACGTTCCCTAAATGTTGCAACGTTTAGGGAACGTTATGGGAATGTTCCCTAAAGGTTGCAACGGTTAGGGGAAGGTTCTCTAAAGGTTGCTACCTTTAGATAACGTTAGGGGAACGTTCAGGGAACGTTTGGGAACCAAAAACTAACGTTCCCGAAACCAAAAACTATGGTTCCCAGAACGTTTTGGGAACCATAAATTGTTAGCTGGGAAATATATTGTGTTTTAGTGACCTTGTTTCTATGAACATGAATTGTTGTTTATAGGCAACATCAACTTAGTCGAGCCATAAAGAGCCCTGTATATCCTCATTAAGGGCTACTTTTGAACTAGCTAGACAGTCGCTTTAATTCACGTTTATTTCTCAATGAACTTCTGCCTGCTCCGCTATGGCTAGTGCTGTACCTACGGCTGGGCCCTCTCACAGTTTTTAAATGGTCAGTAGTGGGAACTACTGTTGCCTTCATGATTTCCTTTTAAAACTTTCTTATAAGGAGATATCAATTATCAACAATCACAAGCCAGCTGGAACCTGCTCTCTCTCCCTCTCGTGAGTGCAGACGCGTTCCCAATTAAATGGATTGCATAATGTTCACGTTAGATCTGCTGCAAAGGAGATAACTGTTAACTTAGTTTAACATGATGTTATCTCTATTTAACATGATGTTTTGACATTGACATTGTAAACGTTATCTAAGGAGAGTGAAAAGCAGTTTGCAGTAAAGCTAACCAACGTCATCTCTATCGCAGGAAAAAAAAATAGCGAGCAGCCTGATAACTAAATGAAATGCTCGGCGGGCCGGATGAAAGTGCTTGGCGGGCGCGGGCCGCAGTTTGCCCACCCCTGCTCTAGACACTGGAGTAAAATGGTTAGCAAACCGTCCATGCCCCATGAATATTTCACTGTTTCAAGGACAAAATCAAGAGCGTCCAAAGGGGTGAAAAACACTTTAAATCCGGTCACATTATTGACTGTTGTGTGTCCGAGGGTCAGCTTGTACTGTACGAGTCATATCATCAATAATTAACCTAGAAATACTTCTTCGTACATTTAATGAACATTTTGTGTAATAATTCACAGCAAGTTAATAAACTGAATATGGTGGTCTAAGAGCAGACCATGCATCGGTCCATGCATCAGGATCAGTCAGATATGAAGCACTGCACCATGTTGCTAACCGCTTTCACAGACACACACACACACGATATAAAATACACGATGGTAAATATAAAATTCAATACCTAAACACTATTATTTAAACGATTATACTGAAGGGATTTATTTTCTGTTCATTGCTTTTTGTGAGAGTGTTTCTACTTATCTCAGTAAGGAAAATAAATCAAGAGCCTATGTTGAGTACAAAAATGTCTTCTGAAGGCTTAAACAGAGCCCAGCCAAAAACTCCAATAAAATTTGTATCAACTTTGAGGGACAGCTATGACCATGCAGGATTATCCAGACCAAACGTGACGATTTTGCTACATACTATTCCTATTTATGTTACAGCATGCAAAATTTGAGCCTCCTACATGGTTTAGTTCTTGCGCTGTGGGCTTGTGAACTTTGACAAAAAAAAGAGGCCGAAAAAAATCGACACCCCCCTCCCCCTGTAAAACTGTCTGTATCTTGGAAAGTATTGATCTTACATAAGAGTAATTTTACAGTGTGTCTCCTGGGTAACATAGGTACACCTGGTAATTTTTTCAGAATTTTTTGAGACCTAACTGCGTGGGCCCTGGTTGAACTGACGTGGAATGACCCTACTTCCTCTTTTACCCTGTGATATTATCACAGTCCGAAGACGAACACAAACAGGAGTAGCGATCTCAACTGTGTTAAAGGGAATCCCTTTAGACACCAGAGTAGTCACAAAACGCATACCTCCTCTTTTACCCTGTGAAATCCTCACAGTCCGAAGACGAGCGCACCCACACCTACAGGAGTAGCGATCTCTACTGTTACGGGAGCCCCGTAGACACAGAGTGGTCACAAAACGCAACAGTGCAAACAATCAGAGTTTTGGTTGATTTGACCATCAGTTAACTTTGAAACAGGCATTTTGCTTTGGATAGACAATAGCAATACCTCATAGGAGTGATTAACGTAAAAAAAAATCTAGACTGGAGTAACTCAACAATTGACTGCTCCGATATGTTCAGTGTTCTAAAGATGTCAAAAAGTCCGCTATAGTTACCAAATTCATAGCCAAGGAGCCAGAAGTGCATGGATGGCTATGAAGTCTACTTTAATTATACAACTAAACACGACAAAATACATTTATAGCCAGCTCCTTACTGTGATCTCAATGGCGATGCAGCGTTTGCACCTCCAACAGCATGATGTACCTGGTTACCTCCCAAAAACGCCCTCAAACTCCCACAAATACCCGTATGTTTGTGTGAAATAAAAGCGAGAAGTCTGTTCAATAAATCCTTACTAACAACTTAAACGGCTTAAAACAGTCATTCAGTGACAAGAACACCAAAAATTCTATCTCACTAAAAATAGCCGAAATTCCTATCACTATACTGGTTTTATTTCCTATAGGCCTGTAACTTTAAGAAGGTGAGGCGTGGCCCGGTAGGTACACCTATGTTTCCGGGAGCGCGTGCGAGAGTAAACAGGTATGGGAGAAAAATCTCATTCGGTTGGTTTTGTTGAAACCAAGCATCGCTAAAGCACAGTTTCGCACACGGATCGAAGTCAAACTATTGACATGAGTTTATCACTCCCTGACGTTTGTTCATTCGGAATTTAACAGTTTACCTAGATCATCCAGTGGTGAAGTCTACGTGTAGAGATTCTCTAATGATCGCCGTGGGAGCTTTTGTTCTGTTTCTAAAGAGGACCAAACCAAGATAGCCTACGAATCCAACAATGAGATTAGCTGTTATATTTTTATATTTTGCATCTTCGTGTCAAACAGGTAGGCCGAGATGTTACACTTTACGCTTTTTACGCACGTTTTGAATTCAATTGGTCAAACCTTGAAATGATCTTTCGATTTATCATTCATTAGGCCTATTCGATCACATTTAACTTAGTCATGACCTTGATTGCTGACGTTTAGCCTTCACCATACTCCATTTCTGTCTTTCGTTTCTGACTTTCTCTCTCTCTCCTCCCGAAAGTTTTATTTGTCAAAGGTGGTGCAGGTGTTGGGCGAGCACCTGCAAGTGTTTTTGGAGAACAGGGTCAGAATGTTACACTTCCTTGCCATGACCTGGCTGCCAACGTTACTCCAGCGCTGACACAGTGGTTCAAAGATGGTACCAATTTGATCAAACGTAACCACTCTTCAGAACTTAAACCTGTACCAGGCCACTTAACCATATTGGACAATGGGAGCCTGGTTATCGTTGGGTTAATGACTATTGATGACGGATTATATGAGTGTCAATGCTCGTCAAAGGACATAAGCAAGGTTCACAATCATACAGGGGTGATTCTGCAGATTGTCAGTAAGTTTCATATACATTCCCTCTGATAATATAGAATTGTATAATTCATATTAGGAGTGTTGCTTTACAAAAATGTATTGCTGAAAGAGCAGAAACTCTAACAGTAAACAGATTTGACATGTCACACCTGTAATCCAATCTGAAACTGGTTCTTCTGGATTGTTTGTAGTTTTAACCCCTGGCAGTGTTGATTGTTCTCATTCCAAGAGCGCGTGTGAAACTAACTGAGATTGGGATGGGAGAAAACTGCTGATGACTTTGGGTTAACAGTTTGAACTGTAACCACATTGTGTCAAAATTGCTTCCTCTTTAATCTGTGATACGTTTGTATTTGTTTGCTGCATTTAATTTGATGTGAAAATGAATTGACAAATACAAATTTATTTACCAGAAGAACATTAAACAAACTTTTGACCAAGTATATAAAATGAATACCAGAATGTTGTATGAATAATTCATTCTAAGGAACTGTACAGGTTGTAATCTATCTATGCAGTAGGTATGCAAGGGTTGTGGTACATATTTAACTAGTGCATTGTTCATATGGTCAATACATTTCACAGTTTAACTGTTGTGCATTGTTGTCAATTCAGGCAGTCCAGATGATGTGACCCTGGATATCTCACCTGCACAAAAACTCCCAAATGGAACCCTGTATGTCCCAAACGGCACCACTGTTCATTTCAAGTGCACAACACCCTCCGTGTCCTACCCATCACAGACGTTATCTTGGATATTGGAATGGGCCAACTCAAGCAGGAGCACTTTAGTTTCTGGCAATGGGACTCTGGTACAGTTTGAGGACCTGAACATTTCGCCAACATATCAGGGAGAACACATGTGTTTAGTAGAGAATACGTTATCTAAGAAGCAAATGGGCAAGACTCTACAGCTGTTGGTGTATTGTAGGTGTTCATCTTTGTGTTTTCACTCTTCCTTACATGTCTGATTTTATAATCTTTTATAAAAGTTAAAGTTTTATATATTTAGATCACATTCACTGTAAACTACATGGCAAATGACCCATCCAGTGTTCTTTGTGTTACAAGTTTGTAAAGTTCATCAGTGTGTGTGTGTGTGTGTGTGTGTGTGTGTGTGTGTGTGTGTGTGTGTGTGTTTTCCCCATCTCTGTTTTTTTTCTCCCTGCATAGATCCACCTGAACGTAACCCACAATGCAGTTGGAGAGAACAGAATGACTCCTCCATCATTACTTTTATCTGCAGCTGGCTGGGGGGTTACCCTGCGCCCACCTTACAGTGGGAAGACTTGGCCTCAGGTGGGGGGGCAGTGTTCAACTCTACAGATGACACGGTGGAGGTGACACTGAACAGGAGTCTACTGAGTGATGGTCAGGAACTTAGGTGCCAAGGGAAGCACGTTGTCATGAGTGATGGTGAAGAAAAGTTCTGCCACTTAACCCTGAGTAAGTCAAAAGGATGTCAAGGTTTCATCTTGTTTTCCATCATGTTATGAGAGACATAACATCTAATGTTTCACTTTCACTGTACTGTTTGTACATGGGCTTTTGTTACCTGTATGAAATAGCAGGGCTTAAAGTTCTCAGCACTGTGCCTGAATGCATGTGCCGGTCGGCCGTTGAAAATAGATCACTATATATAACAGCTTTGGACATTTCTGATGACTTAAGGCTCTGTTTTATAACAGACAAGTAACATTAACACCAAATTCTCTCCCTTAAAATCATACGTTAATAATGAATATGCAGTGGCTGAAAGTCATTGAATATGTTGTTGCATTGATCCACATGAAATTAACCAGATTTGCTCTTATTTGCTTTAGGATTTGTTTTACATGCACTGCTAAGTTTTAATGTAGTTTTAAACTCTTAAACATAATTATATGATTTCCCAGAGACTCCGTACCCTGAGGGCGAACCACTGGTAACGGTAGTGGAAGGAAGCAATGTGACACTGACCTGCACCGAGAAGCAGTCTGTCCCTCCTGCCAAAACCATATGGCAGAGAACTGTTGCACACCTAGATGTTAAACCCAGCGCCAAGTATGTTATTTCTGACCTGGGGCCCACGTTTAGTCTAACCATAGTGAACATCACTAAAGAGGACGAGGGCACTTACTTCTGCAGGAGTGAGAATCCAGTGGCTGCCCGCGAGTTAGAGATCTACCTTACAGTCAAGTGTGAGTATACTCGGTGGGGCTAAATCTACATTTGAGCTGCAGATGTACTGTAAAGGGAGTCCCATGATAGTATTTAGAAACAACCAATATGACTATGATGGTCACCTATGTGTTTTTTAAAGTAGGGTTCCATCTTGCATATGGAGAAAAAAACTGTTAAATACTGTTTTTGAAACAATAGTGTTGTAGGAAACATAATTATCGCCCCAGAAAGAATATTGTTATGCACTTTTAGTGTGCCGAGTATCTGAAGTGTCTGATGTAAACTTCACCATGACCACAGAAGTGATCTTTTGTTTTTATCTCTGTTTCTAAAACAGCCTCAGTGTCCTACACAGGTGGGATTGTTGGCATGTTCTTATCTATTCTGATTCTCGGAGTTGGGATTTGCATCGGAATGGCTGCATACTCAAACCGCCACAGAATTTGCTTGGGTAGGAAACTTAAATGTTGCTGCTGCTTCTGCCAATGTCTAATGCTCGTCTGCCTCAAATAATCCAAGATTTTTACTCTTATACAGTTGTAATGAGATATAACAGTAAAAGAGTCTGAAAAATATTAATACATATGTATGTAATGTAAATACCATACATTGAGGTAGTTTGGTAAATACCTAAACTTTATTGAGCTGACACATTCTAACACTGTAACACTAACAATGTTTTGTGTTTATATTTAACATTTATTTTATTCTCTCAATTCTAGGCTACCGGTTTGGGTGAGTACTTAACATACCACATATTTCTTTGTTGTCATGGGAGGCATAACATAACAACATATCTATCCAGTGAAAAATGTAACTGTTTAGTTTTTGTTGAAAAGGGTGTCCGATGAATAACATAAAGATTAAGACGAGCTATGAAATATCCAGGTGCAGAAATTATTACATCCACACTGGCCAAGCAATTGTCTACAGACGGAAGGACGTACAGAATCATAGTGGGATTTAATGCAGTCTATGGTCTTTTCAAGTAGCCTAGCTGTTCTGATTGTCCATTCCAATTTCTAATGTAAGGTTGTATAAGGACATTAATAGTGGTTAAACATCTGAAGTTTGTCCAATAACAGGGTTTATTCTACTGGCACCCCTTGCTGACCATTGTCCAAATTGCTGCAGTTCTTCTTCTTTATCAGTGCATGGTCCAGAATGTACATTCTGCATAATAACTCAAATGTTCTGTGTAAGTTTTATGACAGAGGAGAGGAATGATGTACTAAATCTGGTGGATTCAGATGATGAAGAGATATTTCAGGATGCAGTGCCTCAGTTGCCAGCCTTGTCAAATGGACACTCCACAACACTAGTGGAGATTCATCGGATCCCATCCAGTAAGTCCTGACCACTTAAGTCCAGCTGGTATCCCACCATAATGAAATCATCATTTAGTAGGCTATATCATGTATTCTGAACTGCCCATCTCAGGGCAAAAACAATGGACAGTGTCTGTCAGTTGATTCATACATTGTAATGTAGACGTCACATTTCAGAACCAATGAGGGAACTGTGGTCGAAGGAAATCGGAAAAACACAATTAGTAGTACTAGTGCTGAAAGATAGTCAGAGGCTACAGTGCTGTCTCGGACTGCTATACTCATCAGCATGCTAAACAGTCTATCAAACCCTGTGCTACAGAGGGTTCAGGCTGAGCTAAGGACCTTCTTGTCCAGACCATCTTTGACAAACTGTCCATTGTTATATCACCCAACAGCCTACAGTAGTCAGTTCTGCTGTAGCTTACCACTTGAGTTGATTAGCTTCTACGGTGGCGATCACTAATCCTAGCCATTCATTGTGACACCACTCTTACCTAAGACTACTCTGGTCAATAAGTACATAGAAAGGTTATGCAGATCAGAGCGTAACAATTTATTTGTCAGGTCCAACTTACTCATAACAACACATAGAAGTCCATATAAGATGAATACTGTGAAGTTTACAAAACAGGCTAAAGGAATACTTACCGTAATCAGAATGAATATACCCGGCTCAGAAGAGGACTACACACCAAAGTGGTGTGGGAGGCTCTGGCTACAGAGTAACCCCTCGAACATTGTGCCAACTTCCCTTAAATAGGCTACCCAGTTTGTGATTGGTTACGTTGATAGGGATCACATGGTAAGTTGTTGATGAGACTGAGACCATTGTTGTAGTGAGACCATTGGAGTGAATCAATCAAGACATGACAATGTATACATTTGATTAGATTTCCTGTTCCTATAACTTCTCCTGTGGACATGTGACAAGCATGTGACAGTAGGCCCACAATAGGTCCACACTTAGTAGCTGATCAAAAGTCCATATGATTGAAAGGATTATCATCAGCCTGGGAATTAGGATCCTTACAACACTGACTTGTTTTTAACTTACAGGTGATCATGAAGACCAAGAAAACACACAAGGATCTCAAGAAAACCGAGATGCTATTATTGTGGCAGAATAGAAGATTGAAGAGTTACATTATACATATTGTAAATATTTCCATGGACATTAATCCAATCTGAGGAGTTTGTGAATTGATTGCTATGGAACTTTAACCTTAATGTAGGCCTACTTTTTACATAAACTTTTCTTTTATGTAGACCTACGTTTTAATTATTTGAACAGCAGTAGCATATAGATGGGTGATATGAGTGTAGGGTGGAATCTCAGGAAGAAAGGTTTTTGTAAAAAAAAAAAAAACATGTATTATGACAAAATAGTCTAGCATTGAGTATCCTGTTGCCTATCCGATATCAAAATACGGCCTACGAATTAGACTTGTCTAAAATGAAGAGAAACTATTATAATTTGGCACCACAGGTGGTTTTAATAGTGTGTATGGGTGTTACGTAGTATTGAATGTTTGATATGTTTGAATGCATGTATATAATGATATGTATATATTTTGTTTTGTAGTCAGTGTTACTATTAGGATTGCAGTAGTTTGTGGCATGGTAAGTAAAGTTGTAGGCTATTAACAGCAGAGACTTTCTAATGAGGAGATACAGCACTCAAAAGATCTCCCGTAGAAATGTATGGGGTTAGTTCGTAATGCAAACAAGGCAGTCGTCTACACTTCTGCCCCTTCCGCCGCCAAAACTTGACATGTGAATACATCCTGCCAATCATGTGTTGGGATCTCGCAGCTGGAGTGAGGTTGATGTGTCGTGATTCATGAAGCGCACACGCAGTTCTGCCTGAAATAGATGCCCGATAAGTGCCCAAAAAGCGTGACAATATGGCCGCCGAGTGGAGGGACTTGCCTAAAAGGACTATGTTAATAGTCTATGGGCCCAGACCAAAAAAAAACCTACTTAGATCAAGACAAATGAGTTGCTTCTTAAGGATTTACCAAGAATAAATAACCTATTCAGTAAGAATAACATATTGTTGAATGAATAAATAAATAAATGTACTTAAAACTAATAAATGTATAATGACACTTAAAGGAACCGTATGTAAGAAATGTATTTCAATTAATCATAAAATGGCCCTGATATGTCACTAGACATTAAGAAATCATGTTAATTTCAAATACTTCACTGACAACAGTAGTCCGGCCAGGATATTGTTATTTCAAAAGTGAAGTTGCAGCCCTCAACTGATGTTGATGTTGTGTTTTGTAATGTCATGTTGTGTTTTGGCCTGATGCGCCACCCTCCACCTATCTACTAATCACAAAGTCAGTAGTGTTTTGGCATCCGGGTTGGCAACTTCGAGTCAGGGGGGAGGGGGAGGGGATACACCGCTCTACAGTAATTTGAAAGTGATTGCAGTACCAGTTTTGGCCACAATCTTACATATGGTTCCTTTAATAGAGACACCAGGAACATGTGACAGGCTACTCACATACAAACACAAAACACCTGCATCAGACACCTTTATAGTCTGACACTCACACGCAGTTTCGTGCTTGTGTTCATTATTTTGTTCATTAGAAAAAATGAAGAAAATAATATTTAAATAAATTTAAAAAGTGTTTCTTTAATGTAGGCTATGGAATGATATTCTTTGATGTAGCCTATCAGTAGGCTAAATTTCAAAAGAGAAAAGCACCATGGAGGAGATCCGAAACAAAGGCTTACTTCTAAATTGAGGTGTATTCCATCTAAATGCCAGTAGGCCTATCTATAGGCTACTTGAGGCAATTAACCTTAACTTACGATGACGAGGTAGCCTATGAAATCAAGTCTATTTCAAACAAATTTAAAAAGGCCAACAATGCAGTGGGGTATACTATATGAATCTCGATTAGTGGGTTAGCAAGGTATGTTGCGCTCAAAGCCAGGGTATGAACATCAAGTAATGTTGCTTGCTTGTTTTCAGGATGCAGCAGCATGCTGGTGGCAGGGCAGGTCGAACCGCTGGCTTGGCATGGTGAGGTACCTCTTGGCATGGCAACTTTGTCTGCAGGATTGCATCAGCATGGCTTAATCCTGTGCATGTGTTATGAAGGGGTCTGTTCACTGTGGCGTCTTGGAACAGTACTAATGCTGCATAGTGTGAACCCTTGGTACCAGACAGTGATGATTTATCAGCATAATCGGAGTTGTCCATGCCTGCCATAGTAAAACCCTCCCTTGTAAAACTACTTGGTATGGGTGTCTCCTCATCTTCTGAGCATTTCACAGCATAGCTAGCAAGAAGACTATGGGCAGATCTGATTGTCTGGTAGCTCGAACATGAACCAATCCTGTTGAAAGTTGTAAGAAGGCTCTTGCTGTGATCTCTTGCATAAATGGCATGGCCAAGCATAATATGCAATGGTGTTGGCTTTGCTCCACTGTGAATGCTATACACAGGTATTTGGAAGAGACAGTGTAGTTGTGTACTCTTGTGATCCCTCACCCATTTCCCCTCCTTTTTTAGTAGAGACTGTTCTCTCAGTAGAGGCTCTTCTCCATGTGTGGGATGTTGCTGCTGTGGCTGTTCCTCTGCTAGCTGGCTGTCCTTATTCTCTCCCTCTGTGGAATATTGCTGTTGTGATAGCAGTTCCTCTGCTGCTGGCTGATTGTCCTCATCCTGTAGAGGCTGTGGAGAAGCTCCTCTAGGTCTCTAGCACTGCTTCTAAAGAGCTTGTGCTTAGGGACCTTGAACAGAGCTGCTACGTAAGAAGAGGTGCTGGTATCATTGATGCTTTTAAGTCCGTACTGTCACAGAACCTGTCTTCTGCAGACCAAAATCAACGTCCAGGAGCATTTCTCTCAACTTGGTGCCTGCCTCTCTCATTATGTCCTGATTCTTCAGCTTGATGGCAAGTCAGTAGCGTTAATATCAGATGGGAAAAAAATGTCAGATTCATTCATCCTACTGTTGGGAGCGATTGTGACCAATTCTCCATAGTGATCAAAGCTTTTTCATATCACGGGTCTGGAAGGTACTTGTAAGCACCTCGCCTTCTTCCAACAGGCTCAACTCCACATATCACAAGTGCAAAACTCCCTTCGCCAAAAGCTTGTTAATATATAAAAAGAGCACAAGCAAACAGCACTTGCTTAATGTTGGTAATGGCTGGTTTCTTTGGTACTTTGGCTTTGATGCCACGTTCATATTTTGTATGTAGTTCTGGCGACAGAGATTGTGGCAAAATAAATCTGCTGATATGACTGATTTAATAGAGCTATCTTCATCGTCCCTCAGTCGATCTGCAATTCGTGTGAAAACTACATCTTGGTTATGCTTTGCTGCAGCA
This sequence comes from Alosa sapidissima, assembly GCF_018492685.1. Taxonomy (NCBI): domain Eukaryota; kingdom Metazoa; phylum Chordata; class Actinopteri; order Clupeiformes; family Clupeidae; genus Alosa; species Alosa sapidissima. The sequence goes on from NC_055964.1 coordinate 4,545,256, forward strand.
ATGAGTTTCTTCGCACTATCATACTCACAAATTCTGTACTTGTCACAACATTTTTTGTGTTCCATATATCCACAGGGCAATGTTCTTGCATCCTTGTCAGAACTTGGAGGTGCACAAGGTATAACACTTCTTCGTAAGGTTGTTGTGAATTTAACACTTGTAGAAGCCTCATCTTCTGTCTCACACACCTTACACTCTAAAAAATGCTGGGTTATTTTCTCAACCCAAACGCTGAGTTAAAACTGTTGGGTCATTGTGTGGGGTTGTTTTTACTCATGTTGGGTTATTTTCTGTAACCCAGCTTGTTGGGTTGATAGTTTAGGACAGCGCCCCTCCTCTCCCCCACCTGACGTGAGCACACTACTCAGCACCAGGGTAACTTTAACACAGCTGCATAGTTATTTGAGAGTTCGGGGGAAATCGTTATTCTTTCAACCGTCCATGCAGTCCAGCAGCTTTCAACATGCAGTGGAAATCAGGCGATTTTGGAAAGTATGTATCTGCTTTTAACTTTTTTATTATTATTATTCAGACGGATTTTAAAAGTAGCCTACACCCAGAGATACCTTCGTGATATGAATGGATATTCTGCCTGCCAATTTCGTTCAGCCTAAGCAGGTTAAGAATTGTGACATTCAAGCCAGTTAACGTTAGCTAACATTAATTTACAGTCTTACAATTACTGCTCATGTTAATGTTAAATCTACACAAAGACAGACTCTTAAAAACATAGTTCTGTGTTGACTGGGTATGAACTGCTGAACAGAAACAAAACAAACTTTTACAAAGAACTAAAATTAGCATACCAACAGCTGGCTAAGTTAACGTTAGCAGACGGTAGCTCTAACAAATGCTTCGTGTTAGTGCAGCATGTGTGTCAGCTAATGTATACAGTCGAAGTAGACTCTTTACGTACGGTAATCATCATGCCAAACAACATATTAATTCATTCAGGGTAGCTTCATATTATAGCCATGTAACTTACTGGGTGGTTTTTGGTGGTAACATTAACGTTACAGACAACTTGAATTTAACTAACTGAATGTGTTAACATGAGCTAGCTAACGGTAGAACTATCACTGCCACTAACGTTAATATTACTGAACGTATGTTTGTCAGTCTGCTGTTAAACAACTCCATGAGGTGGTCATGGTTTCCGAGTGTGTTGCGTTAATATTTTGTCTCCGAATTTTTAATGTTTGTCAACATCATTCACTGATCATGGTTCGTGAAAGTCTTGATCTAAAGTTCTGTCAATAGCAGTGATTAGTTTACTCTTTTTCTTTCTTTGATTGACAGGGCTGACCCCCAAATGGACCGTGGAATCTAGCTGTCTTCATGGAAGTAACTTATCACATGCTGATGCTTCTTTTAGAGTAGGCTATCCATTCAAAAATAAAGTAAACTGTCAAATAAATAATTATGTCGAACTGTTTTATTTCATTGCATGGCTATTTGTTGCCCATTTTCTCTCAATGCAACCCAAATACTGGGTTTAGAAAACCCGACAACTGGTTATTTTAAAGGAGAATTCCGGTGTGATATTGACCTAAAGTGTATTGAAACATGATACCGAGTGTGAACGTATGTCTCATAGCCCATCTCGACTTGTCCCCTGCACTCCAAAATCTGGCGCTAGTTAGCCGATGCTACCAACAACTTTTTCAGTAGTGGTGCTTCGGCATCGGGCTAGCCATGCAAATAAATCACTGTTTTACACCCATTTACGAGGCTCAATGTGTCTCCACACTTCATTGGTAGACTTCCTAGGGCCCTGACATTTAAAACGAGACATTGAGAACTTTGAAAAAGCACTGGTAGTTTACTTACAAGACGATTTATACAGACAGTATCTTCACGAAGTTTAACGTTTGCAGCCATCTTGAATTTAGTCACGATAAGTCGAGCAACGAGTAAGAATGAACAGGTATGATAAGGGATCAGATTCCAAAAATAATTCAGTGGAAATGCATGGATTCCAGTTTCTTCCAGTAGCAGCAACTGGAATCCATGCATTTCCACTGAATTATTTTTGGAATCTGATCCCTTATCATAGCTGTTCATTCTTACTCGTTGCTCGACTTATCGTGACTAAATTCAAGATGGCTGCAAACGCTAAACTTCGTGAAGATACTGTCTGTATAAATCGTCTTGTAAGTAAACTACCAGTGCTTTTTCAAAGTTCTCAATGTCTTGTTTTAAATGTCAGGGCCCTCGGAAGTCTACCAATGAAGTGTGGAGATACATTGAGCCTCTTAAATGGGTGTAAAACAGTGATTTATTTGCATGGCTAGCCCGATGCCGAAGCACCACTATTGAAAAAGATGTTGGTAGCATCGGCTAACTAGCGCCAGATTTTGGAGTGCAGGGGACAAGCCGAGATGGGCTATGAGACATACGTTCACACTCGGTATCATGTTTCGATACACTTTAGGTCAATATCACACCGGAATTCTCCTTTAACTAGCAGTTCTGTTGATATAACCCAGTGGTTTGGGTTGAATCTATACCCAATATACTGTGTGAATTTTACTCAACATTTATATAGTTATAACCCAGCACATTGGTTACCTTTACTCAGTCTATTGTGCCAATTTAACTAACGTTGTGTTGATATAACCCAGTGTTTTGGGTTAGAATCATACCCAATCTGCTGGGTTTAATAATGTACCCAGACCATTGGGTTGGGATAACTCAATGTGGTGTTGGTCCAATAGTTAACCAGCGGCTGGGTTATATTTGGGTTATTTTTTGGAGTGTAGATTCTTCAATTCTTTTCTGCTCAATAGATGTCAGTTTACGAGAATGAGTGTATGACTTGTAGCATTTGTTGGTATTATGGTAAACAAACATGCTATTATCATTAGCCACATCATCATCCCCATCAGAGTTTTGATACGATTTGTAATCACATCATCATGGATTTTAGCAGCTTGTTTGACTTGTTTCACTTGTTACAGGCAATTTATTATCTTCTTGACAGATGATGCATAACATTTGATTAAGATTGTCCTGACTTGCCATTGAAGCAACCAAATTCAAGTAATGCACTGTTGATCAATTGGTGCAATGCCCAATAGTGAGATGAAAACTTTGGGAACCTTGGAAATCTTTTGATACTACTCCTGGTAAAATACAAGAAAAGTTAAACCTTGTCCTCTTATTTTCTGTGAACTCTTATATATCCACAGGATGAACACAACACATCACATGTATCCCCTCCCTCTAGCCCACACACACATACACATCAGACACAAGGCAAAAAGCACCAGTTCCAGCCCATTTGTAGTGCTCTTGGCTACACCTCCCTTCTGTCTAGTTTTTCCATTGTTTTTTGACCATGGAAATTGCATTTGGAATAAAAGAGTTTTTGTATATATTTGTCCTTGCCATGTGTACTCTGTAGCGTGCCCTATATGGGGAGCAGCTCAAATTCAGAATGGAGGGGGTGTGTGTGTCATCATCTAGTATGTTCATGGCTTTTCTGTGTACTGCAGTGCTGTATAGATTATCTGGTGTTTTTTGAGGTCGCCCTATGAATTTCCCTGCCATTTTAACAATTCTGGACAGCTTGTTCTTATTGTGTAAAGTCAAGTGACCATACCAGACAGAAATGTTATAGGTATGCGATCCACTAAACTGACATAATATATCCTCTCAGAAATATTACAGCTGACTCCAAATCCCTTCAATTTCCTAATTTAAAAACTAGCTAGCCTTTTTGCTTATAGCATCAGCATTTTCAGTATAGTTCAACTTATCATTAATGTATATACATATGCCTTTAATAATTCAAGTTTTTTTTTTTTTTTCACAAACATTTCCAGTATTTCTGTCTATAGTGCCATGCTGTCCCAGGTAGAACACTACTATGAGTAAGATCAAGGGCGCGGGAAGGTGGGTGCTGAGGGTGCTGCAGCACCCCTTGCTTTTTGTCAATAGGCCTACAAATTCGCAGTTTTGCATTATATTTGTTGTGTATCAAATAGGCAAATTAGCAAAAAGGTTATGGATAGCTTTGAATATAGCTATCCATAGATTAAACGTTATAGTCTAGCTATAGAAGTGAAAGATACGTGACTCGCTGAGGAGAGACGTTGCAACCAGGCTAGTTGACTTCGAGAAAAGAATATTAGCCCTAGGCTACAGAAAAGAATACAGGATTTTTTTCTCTCCCAGCAGTAAAGATAGTAGATTCAGTGTTTAAAATGTAAATGCAAACTAGATAGGCTAACTATGCATATGACCATCCAGAGCAGGCTGCTAATCTGTCAAAAATGATGAAGATCAAGATGGTTTTATTGTTGCTGTCATTATGACCACAAACACGAATTGATAACGAAACCATGGCGATCGTGGGTTATATCTTGCCTGCTTATTAGGCCATGCACAGCCCTGTTAGAACTCCGTGTAGCAGGCATACTGCCAGTTTCCATATACCATCACCAACTAGTTTGCACTTTGGATGGATATATCGTTGGATTGTGAAAAGCCCAATTTCGAATACCAAACGACAACAGATGAGGTAGGATGCATCTTTTGCAATTAGTCTTTAGCAAGCCCACGACCTCACGTAGGACTACGGCTCAGTTTCTGTTAGTGTCAGGCAATGTGGCTGATCTAGCCCAAATCCACGAATTTCTTGTTGGTGAGACTTGTTGCCTATCAGTAGACATGCCATCTCGAGTTCCACGACAGCTTAGCTAGCTAGTGCCACCGAAATATGACACTGAAATCATTTCACTATTGGAGTCGCTCAGATAGAAACCGCTGTAATTGGTGGTTAAGACACTTCAGCTGGAGACGCCATAAGATAGGCTACTCAGAAATTGTTTGCCATTGTAGGTTATTGCAGCCTAATTATATTTTCAAGCCAAACATTTCTGGTGTGGCTTTGACAATCAGAAAGCAATATACTGAAATAGTTTAATGATGTAAAGTCAAGTGCGCTTCTAGGTCTGGTGTGTGTGCGCGCAGTTTTTATTGAGGAGTCGGAGTGGCAAGTACTGCGCATAGTTGTAGTGGAATGTGGCTGTTCTCGCTCTTAGGTCTACTCATACACGGCGCTGTCTAAATTCGAATCATATCATGCTAGGGGAGAAATCGTCGGACATCCATTATTGTGTTATTCAGCACCCCTGGTCAAAAATATGTTCCCGCGCGCCTGCGTAAGATTGTTACAATTGTTACATTCTTAGTCTAGATGGAAATAGGGCTCCAGGCGCACCCCCCGGCTTTTTTTATGCCACCTGATTTTTTTAAAATGTCTATTTTCAGAATCTGAAAGGCCAGGTACCAAGCTGAAATAATGTCCCAAAGGCTTCCTTTTTAACCCTTTGCTGCACCTGACTGTAACCCGAAAAATCAAAAAACGATATAGAAAGTGGCATAACATTTGAAGTAGCCTAAACAACATACAGAGACAAATTAACAAATTTTCCCATACAATTATGACGCCAGGAATTTAATGGAATGGTTATTTTTGCCACTGCAAACCTTGTTTTCTCTACAATCCTACTTTGCGATTTATTACTATAGAGGATATTTAACTATACTTAACTTACCGTGTTTCAATCAGCAGTATTGTCAAAGTCTGCAAGTCGAACGACGTGGGTTCTAATTTTCGTGTCGTTTTGTTCATAACCTTCTGCTAATAGTGAACTTCAAATTTAATTTAACAGTTGCAGTTGAATGTGCAGTCTTTGGCAGAAATGCATATTATCTGCACTTAAATCTGAATCGAATAAGAACTATAAACAACTTTAGGGAAACATTGTAGACTATTTCAAACTGTGAAAGGAAATGATTTGAAAGAATGCATGGTGTGAACACAGAAGTTCTTTTTTTTTTTCTGCGATAGATACGACGTTGGTTAGCTTTACTGCAAACTGCTTTTCACTCTCCTTAGATAACGTTTACAATGTCAATGTCAAAGCATCATGTTAAATAGAGATAACATCATGTTAAACTAAGTTAACTCTTAGTTATCTCCTTTGCAGCAGATCTAACGTGAACATGCAATCCATTTAATTGGGAATGCGTCTGCACTCACGAGAGGGAGCTAGAGAGAGCCGCAGGTGCAGCGGGCTTGTGATTGTTGATAATTTATATCTCCTTCTTATAAGAAAGTTTTAAAAGGAAATCATGAAGGCAACAGTAGTTCCCACTACTGACCATTTAAAAACTGTGAGAGAGCCCAGCCGTAGGTACAGCACTAGCCATAGCGGAGCAGACAGAAGATCATTGAGAAATAAACGTGAATTAAAGCGACTGTCTTAAAGCGACAGTGCACAATTTATACATTTGTTAAACAGCATAAAATTAGCAGTATTTTTAAGCAATTCATATTTTAAAAGAAATACTTTTCATACTAGACCAAACAGCCGACCACACAACACGCTTGTCCCGGCATCACTGAACAGCATACGTACTAAATAAAAATTAAGAAAAAGAAGAAGATTTCGCATCTACAGCTAACGTCTGCTACAGCCGCCTACGGGACCAACATGTTACTTCGCTACTTCCTTAGCAGCAAGGCAACGCAGTAATGGCAGCGCTGCTTTACTTCCGTGTTTCGCCGGATTTGTGTATAGGTGGTAGGGTGCCTGCCATCAGCTGTGTGGCCTCCTCTGTCCAAAAGGCAAAGCGCTGTCCAAAGTGCTGCCCACGCCTTTTCAAAAGTCAGAATTAAATACCAAAATATTACATAGTAAGTTAAGTTACATCAAAGTCTTTGTCAGTCTTTTCCACCCATGGTCCAGTAGCCACTGCTCCTGCAAGTTGTCTGAAAAAAATGCAAGCTGTTAAACATAAAAATGTAATCCATAGAACAAGGTCATTACTCAAACCTGAAGCCATAGAACAAGGCTCTTGATTAAACCTGAAGCCATAGAACAAGGCTTTTGCTTAAACCTGAAGCCATAGAACAAGGCTTTTGTTAAACAGGATATCAGTCCATACATGTCTCCTGGCTGCCTCCTCTACCAGCCTGAAGCAAGCATTCCCAATCTGAAAGCACAGAATGTTTTGCATAAATGCAATGAAGGCATTAGAACCATTCAACCAACTCTTCATGGCAATATCCAATTACATTGCTTTCCACCTCCTCATCCAGCCCCAAGCTCCAAAAGTCCTCCCTTCTAAGGCACATTGGGCCACCCAGAACAACAATTTCATTTGCTGGACGTGCTCTGTCCAGCACATAGGTCAGCTAGAAATAATAAAAAATATATATTTTCTCTGTTATGAATGAGCAATCATGCATTTTTTATTTATTACCACCCGCGAGAAGAAATACTCTTTTCTGTTTGGCTGGTGAGGTGGCTATTAATTCTGAATAATGAGACACCTATGAAGTAGATCTGGTAAAAAAAAGTTTAATCACCGTTCCAATGCTTATGAATGGTTACTCTAAAACCCATAGTAGGACGACGGTTGAGCCTGGCTTCACAACAATGGAATCAACTGTAAACAAGCTAACTGTTCATGCTCTTGCTGTTATAGGGCCAAAGAAAGTTGTACAATAAACTGAACAAGTCGGCTTTTTTTTTTAAACGGCACCGCGTGTTTCCTTTGTGTGCTATAAAGGCATGACTATTGCCTACAGTGGCAACCGGGTGATAAGCGGGATAACGGCCACCAAGGTGTCCTGTTATACGGAATTAAAGGACTTGGGCGGACGCCCTCTCGCTACCTCGGCAGCCGTTATCCCTTACTTATCAACAAGCTGTGCATGTCAACTATCCAGTTTAGTTTGGCACTCACCAGTTGTTCTTGCTGAGGACCCAACCTCTTGGACCACAGTGGACCTTTATCGGCATACTGGTGGTCCACCAGTCTAATGTCCTCTGCATCTTCTTGGCTGCCCTCTGGGTCACAGGATTGGTCTAGACAACAGGAAAGTAAATACTAATTGTCATTGTCAAGTGTCATGTTTATATTTCAATTGCTATGGCACCAAGAAGGACTATTACAATATCTTGTGGGCAAAAGTAGGGCCTAAGCCGTGAAACATTAAGTTTTTTATTTTCCCTGACATGGCCACACCTTTTCATTGAGGGCCTTGACTTCAGAGAGTTTTAGCTCTAGCTCCTCCTCTGGGTCCCCCAATTCAAAAGCGCCGGCGTCTGTCTCACACACATATAATGCCTGTGGTAGACGGGGGTGCCAGTTGTACATTAAAAAGTACGGGCTGTACTTGGTGGATCTCAAAGGCAAAAGGTTATGTTAGATTGCATTGAACCACAAAATAAAACTCTTAAAACAAATGTTTGTTGAGTTATGTTATCTTGTCATTCTGAATAATAACCTGTTTTGCAGTGTTTATTCCATAAACTATGGCCTTCAGGTGGACGTCCCAGTCATCCTGGTGCTGATTTACATCTTTTCTAAGAGTCCTCTTTACATTTTGATTAGTTCTCTCATCCTTCAACATAACAATGGAATTACTACATGCACTTAAAGTATACATTGGCTAAAATTGACTTCACTGTTTTGAGGGTTGTCATGATAGCATACTTACTTGGCCATTAGACTGGGGGTGGTATGCGCTTGTAATGGCTTTAATTGTCAGTGCCGCGAATATGAGTGCATTAAGCTGTACATAATTCAGACACATATGGTTATTTTCAATATATATTGGTCTCAGAAATGATCAATCATGATGTGAATTGTGATGTCATATGACCTGTGTGAAGGGAGAGGGTAATAAGGACACATACCTCGTTAACAAATGCACGGCCCCTGTCCGTGATGATTTTTCGGACCATGCCAAACTCGTACAGCTTTGGCACAAGTGCCTCTGCCACCTCAGTGCTGGACCAAACTGCAAAGGCTCAGCCCACTTGGTGAACAGGTCTGTCACCGTGAGGATGTACTGGTGGCCTTTTTAATTTTTTTTCAGTGGACCAATGAGGTCCATTCCGACCCCCTCCCACGGCTCTTTCACCTGTGGAGATATGTAATATTGTAAACCATATCACCGTATATTTGTTTTTGCTTAAAATAGTACATAGTACACTAAGGTAAGCCCTACCGTAATAGGGTGAAGGACAGGAGTTTTTATGGGGTCATTCTTTTGACATCTGTGACAGCTTTTGACCTGATGGATACATTTATTATTTAGACCAGATAATAAAACTGAAGTCAAACACAGCCACTAATGCAATTTATTGCCTGAGATCCATTGTTTCATTACATGAGAGTAAAAAAAAATACCCAATCTGCCACATCTGCCTTTATGCTGCCCCAGTAATAGCCTGCAACAACCCTGTCCCTGGTCACCCTCACGCCCCCGTGGTTCCCTGTGCCAGGGTTGTTGTGGCACTCCTCTAGGACAGCCCGCCTCTGCTCATCAGATAATACCACCAGCCTCATGTAATGCACACTGGGGCCAGTATAGAATAATTGACTTTCTGTGGAAGACAAATGTACCTACAGACTCCACCCACTTATGACATAACTATTTCCGGTATTTCACATGGGCGGGCATGTTGTTGATGAACTGGAATAAACATTCGCTCTTGCGAAAATACTAGCAATTATTACGCCAGCGTAAATGACTCGTTAATACTTTGCCATTTGCGAGATATTTAGGATGTGAAATGTTATTGTTGCCTGATGAAGACATTTCGGTGTGTTTCATGAAGGAGAAGCCGTGCAGCTGACGGGAAATAACAGTGAGTAATCTAACGTAGCCTAATAATATGATGGGTTGATAATGACAACATTCCAAATAGGTGAGGGTGTTCATGGGTGTAACATTTTACATCCATCAGCCTACTCGATCAGAAGGTTTATGGTGTCTGGGTACTGTTCCTTTGCCAGTGAGACCAACAAGACGACGTCATGTGTGACTTGTTTGTTCCTGATTGCCCGATCGACAACAACACAAAAGGTAACTTGAGGTAAACGTCGTGAGATTCTAGGGCGCCGCTGCTCAGTGTAAGATTGTAAAATTAGCATGTTTTGGTTAACAGTTAGCAGTTTTTTTCTCTAACGTCTACCCGAATATTAATCATGAGGAGTCCTTCAACTCGCAATATGACATGAATTGTTTTAATTATGTGGCTACCAGGAATCTCGGATGGGTTGGTTGAGCAGCTTAGACCCATACATCCTCAGACTGTGAGAGGCACAGCTGGCTGTGAGACATGGACCGTGGATTTTTCACCCGGAGGATCCCTTTTCGCTTGGTCTATGGGCTATGGGGTCGTAAAGGTTCTTGCATGGCCTCTGCCAAACGAGTATGTTATCAAGAAATTAGAATAATATTCAGTGTTTACACTGTACATGTTTTGCTAAAGGTGTGGGCAATGCATTCTCAGTGTTAAATATATGTCTATTGCAGAGAAAGAAGAGACAATGATCTGGATGCTCAGCTAACCAAGAAAGCCTCAGAGAGGACTTTGAATTGTGGTCAGACTGTTTGGGGTTTAGCCTTTGGACCACGTCCAAGAAAGCGACCTGGAGCGATCAGCCACATCACTGATGGAAGACCTCTTACTGAGGATGTCAAAATGTTGATTCTTGCCACTGGTCTTAATAACGGAATTATCAAGATCTGGCGCATATCAACTGGTGAGACAAATTTAAGAAAAAACATCACTTTGTCACTATTCTAACAGGCTACAATGGTAGTGGCTGAAACACGCCACCAAATGGCAACTCAATTATGGAAGGATCATTTTAATTTATTATGGCAAAAACTTTTTTCCAGTTACTTGATCACAGTATTTTAATGCATTTGCAGCACACGTTTGGAACACATGATTTGTTTTATGATTATTACACAGGTGAGGCACTTTATGATCTGAAAGGACACCAGTCTGTTGTCAGGGAATTGATCTTCCCTCCCAATGGAACATTAACTCTTGTGTCTGGCTCTCGTGACAAAACACTGAGAATATGGGATTTAACTAGCACAGGTAAGAATGCATGAGTCAGTCTGTTTTTAAAAATCAGCCTAAACCCATATCCCCACGGAAAGAATTTCCCTATGCATAAAATAATCACACCTTTTCATAATGGTACATTTCAAGACAACCTTTGCCATAATTTGCTTTTGAAATAAGCAAAAGTAATAGCTTATGGATGGATCAAATTAGGTGTCTAAAATATTAGTCTCTTTTCAGGAAGAACTTGCCATGTGTTGTCAGGCCACAGAGGATGGGTGCTTTGTTGCAGAGTGTCTCCTGACAGTAGCATGATTGCGTCAGTCTGCAGCTCAGACAATGTGAGTGAGTTATCTACCCATCCCTTAGGTGACTACACATGCTAACCATGCAGATAGATCTCAGCAAAGACACACACTCTACTGGAACTGTCATAACCTGTAAATGCTACTTTGTTTTTTTGGGTGAGAAAATGAACAAAGAAATGAGAAACTGACATAACCCCCAACCTCTCTCTCCCTCCGCACTACATACACACACAATCTATCCTGTCTCTATAACAGAGAGTGAGTTTATGGAGTCTTCGCTCCTATACTTTCATGAAGCACTTGGCTTTCAACAAACGGAGCGCCATATCGTCCTGCGACTTCTCCCCAGACGGAGCTGTGCTAGCCGTCGGCTCATACAGCTCTCACAACTCTGCTGGCTGGAGGGTGGATCTCTGGGACCCGTACACTGCCGAGCTTCTGGTGATGCTTGAGTAAGGAATCCTATTACTGAGACTGCCAAAGACTCATCTTTAAAACTCAGAGTAAAAGGTGTCAGCAACAATGATCCAATTCTGGTACAACTCATTTAATAACAAGATGCTGTGTTTTAGGGACTGTTGCAGCTGTGAACCCTTTATAAATTCCAAAACAATCAAGACACTGTGCTTTTCCCCTGACGGCCTTTACTTAGCTCTGGTTGTAGACCACAGGTGAGCAGTTTGTGTAATCCAAGCACCTTCATCTTATATTTGTAATATTAAAGTATTTTTTTTTTTTTTTTATTAAAAAACATTTGATAGCTGGAGGGTGGCATTCCGTTTGCACTAATGCTGTTCCTATGATTTGAATAATCCTGCAAGCAGGGCTTTAAGACTCTGGGAACTGGGTCAGAAGACTTTTGTGATGGAGACTGACTTGACCACATTCCACAATGAACTGTGCTGCACTTTTCATCCACAAGGGGGCATCATTGCCACAGGGTAACTTCTAGCATTTACAGAAATTGCAACTCAATAAAAACATGTTTTAAGGTGTTCATATCAAAATTATATTGATGTTAGCAAGGCAAGGATTTGCTGTTAAGCCTGTTTGGAGTTTTCTTTCACTTGCACCTGACAATTGGGATATTTACAAACACAGAATGCAATAATTTCCATTGAGCCTGAAGAACTGCATATGCACAGTGCTTCTTCCAAATCAATTATCTTTATATAAAAAAATATATGCATTTTAAAATGGTAGTAATTCAGTATGGCTTTTCGTTGCAGAACAAGAGATGGGCATGCCAAATTCTGGAAGGCAAGGCCAATCGTCCCCAGCCTTACCCACTTGTGCCGAGCTGCCCTACGTTTCTCTGTGTCAACCCATCAGATTAATGCCCTTCCAATTCCCCACAAGCTTCTGGAGTTTCTCACCTACAGAGACCTTCCCAAGACCCAGGAAACCTACTGCAGGGCCCACTGTAGATGACGTCGATGCCACTGATTATATTGACAACAGCTACACTCCTGAATTACAAAAGTCTCTATTTATTTCCAAATTGTAGATATATTTATTCTTTACATGTGTTTAATTCTGTTCATATTTGGCTTATGGTGTAATTGTTTTTAGAAGTTCTGCTTTGTGTGTTTAAGTGCATGTATGGAAGAGTGATGTTTTAAAAACAAAAACAGAGTTCTTAAGTTTACAGCCAATAACCCTACTATGGACAGCAGTATCAGTTGAGTCAGTTTATGAGGCCCCACTGACTACCATGTCTCTCACTGCTTGAAAAGCGCCAACCATTGAGCTCAGCTGAATCTTCTCGCTAGTTCCAGAAGCCAGCCGATACCTTTAAAAGAAAATCACATTAAAAGTTTGATATTTGACAAACCGAGTCACTGTATGGTTATTTAAGTAAAGAAAACATATAAAATAGAATAAAGAAATAATTTATTTGTTATGTTATTAATATTTATACTACTCACTCAATGTCTGCCAACTTGATGAGCAAGCCCATTCGAATAGTAGGTGGGAAGTCAACTGCAAAGAAACAGTTCATAATATGTACACAACACAAGCACTTGTGATCATTTTCCCACTACAGCAATCCCAAACACATACATACATAATTCAGTCCTAGGGAATCTTCTGCATTACCACTATACATAAAAATAATCATCAGGGTTGTTAGTTAATACAATAATCAAAAAGTTGTTAGTCGAGAGGTAATAGAAATAGCCAGTAGATGTAGCAGGCTTATGCCTTTCTCCAACCGAGTTAACCTCAATATTAGCGTTATTGTGGCAGTAATAAGTAAGGGATAATGCCCGACGAGGTGTCCATTATCAGAAATAAATGGACGACGCGGAGGCGTTTGCGTCGGACGGTTGCTTCCGCGAAGTCCATTTATTTCTGATAATGGACGCATCAAAGGGCATTATCCCGTTTATACCATGGTCACTTACGAAATAAATAAATATGAAATCAATTATTAATACTAAATGAGTTTTAGAGCTAATCGTTTAGGTTTTTTTAGTTGTTTACAGTTGATTCCATTGTTGCGAAGCCTGCCTCCAGGCTCAACCGTCGTCCTACTATCGTTGTTATAGTTACCATTCATAAGCATTGATATGTGAAGCCAGGCTCAACCGTCGTCCTACTATGGGTTTTAGAGTAACCATTCATAAGCATTGGAACGGTGATTAAACTTGTTTTTTACCAGATCTACTTCATAGGTGTAGTAGCCTATATCACTTTTTAAACGACACCTTTTTCAACCTAGACCATGGTATAAATAACAATATACAACTGATACCAATGATATTGGAAAGGAAATTAAAGTAAACAGGCCTGGCTATGATACATTTGAATCTTTGTTGCATTCCTTTCTTAAAAGTGGATTTTTTCCCATGAAAATGTAAATACCAGTACATTTCATTAATGTAACTAAGTATTAGTCAGAATCTCTGTTCTGGTTACATTTATTTAGAACCTCAAAAGGCAATCTGATAGCTGCCTCTTCAAAACTTTAAGCAGAGAGTGATTGTGTAAGGTCTTACCTCTGTGTACAAGAAGGTGGACTTCAGTCAAGATGTCATGCAATGCCAGGCCTTTCAGTGTTTTCAGCTGCAAAATTACTGATGCCACCATCAAGGAAGTCAACTTACAGTTTATCATTTGTCCACAAAATGCAATTATGAAGAAACCTAAAGGTTTCTGAATAGTATTACCACCAATTAGGGATGCCATATTGGTCAATATCCAATATGCTAAAGCTCATTTTGGCCAATTGCGAATCCTGATACCAATACACATAATTTTAATGTCCTTTTAAGGGTCTTTCATGTAATAGAATTAATGCATTCATCTTGTTGTTATGACCTAGTTGTTGCAGATACAGACATAAAACGTCTCCTTTCATTCTACCCTAAATGAATGCTTTAAGAAATGTAAACATTCACTCACTCATATGATGCTTCCTCTGAAACCCTAATAAGTTGTGCTGATTATAGTCTTGCCAATTGATATGCCACGAATATGGGCAGATATCTGAAGATGCCAATAATACAATAAACTGTTATCTGCCGATACTGATGTCATCCCATTCATATTGTGCATCCCTACCACCAATGTAATGTATTTCACATCTTGTTACTGTCATTTAGTATTAACATCAAACCTCTAAGGATCTGAAATAGGGATGTCCCGATACCATTATTTTTAAAACCGAGTACAAGTATTTACATTTGTGTACTAGCAGGCTATTTCAAACCAAAAATAAACAAACAACTATGTCTAAAACAAGCCTCCACACTGGCACTGTCTACATATCTTAATTAAACAAAATATTAACTAGATTATTTTGCACCGTCTCTCACTAAAATCTGATAGGGCAACAAAACATGATCCCACTTGACCCTACTGTAGAGACCTTTGTTAAATTGATGTGGTTCCCTTAAGTGAGTGGAGAGAGTGGCTACTCAATGAGAGAGGAAAAGAGAAGATGCTGCTGTCTACTGATTGCTGCCAAAGCAGAGTGAAGTAGGCTTCCACTGTTTAATCTGTTGGCCATTGAGTAAAGCGGTGATGTCGCACACAATAGGTCTTGCATCTGCCTGTTACTCATGAGCTACAGTTGAAGTAAATTGGGCGCTGACTTCGGTCTTGGAGCATATAATGACCCAACTAACATTATGATCTGAAGCAGAGGCAGGAAAGGTTAACATTTCTCAGTAAAAATGACAAAATGTGAGTTAACAAAACACTATGCAAATTTTTGCAAAACACTATGCAAAGTTTGTTTTGTAGGCTACTTATCCCCAACTAGCGCGAATGCAGAGATACACCAACACGCCAGCCACGCACAACTACACTCAACTGAGTGTATGCCACATGCATAGTTTAGGTGAGCTATAGTTAATATAGGTATTAGCTGCGTAGATTCAACGCAAATACATGAATCTAGTTAGTTGTATGTTTTTGAAGCAAGACTGAAATAAGTGTCGCGAGTAGGCTACATGATTGCAAAGCGGCATGTTCTTAAAAGCAGCAGCTAAGCTACTATATAGACCTCTGAAGTTCGCCTACAAAAAAGCTGCCATCTTTGAGATCCAGTATCTTGCAATTTTTCCTATGGGTCTGAAATGCAGATATTTTCCTGAACACACTTTTGTCTTCTGCCTTTGTATGTGATCTACGGTATGTTAAGACGGCAAACTTGGGCAAAGATGGCAGCTTGGGGTCCTTTTTGTAGGCAAACTTCAGAGGTCTATGATTTAGGGGAAACAGTGTAATTAAGTGGTATTGGTGGGTGGTATCGCGGTAATTTTTACAAGAACGAGTATATGGGCCCAGTATCGGCCCGATCCCTGATGCCAGTATCGTATCGGGCCATCCCTAATCTGAAATATAAGGTTCCACCCACCAAACAACAAGAGAGAAAGTTTTTGGCTTAACATCAGTAATCCTTTAACATCTTTACACCTGATGAACAGCTAGGATTTCACAATGACAGGGAACCCTGACTAGGGTCTAACTGGGACTTGGGCCTGATGTGGCGCGGCCACAGGCTACTGGCTACCATTCAGTGGAGTTTGGAGGAGGATACAGTTGAACGCTGTGGTGAAGTCCTTGTTCAGTGCCCAATCCAGAATGTTGGCAATGTCCGATCTGAGTGGGTGTCCCGTGCAGGTGTACACAGAGTCTTCCGTCACCTTACCAAAGGCCATGCTGGTACTCTGTTGAACCAACCGCAAAACAAGCCACTTGTCAGCTTCATCCACAAAGAGCGAGATTCTAAACATCTAAACACGTACTGGATACATGCGTGTCCGTGTGTGTGTGTTTCTGCACCTGTAAAATGTTCAAGGATCGTCTCATGTCTCCTCCCGACAGAGTCACAACAGCCTTCATGCCATCTGGTGTTATGTCCACACTGTGGGACAGGAAAAGCAGAGAGTACTCAATGACTCAGAGAGAGAGGGGGGGAGGGGGGGGTAGCCTCTTCATTCATTCAGGCTTTCGGTTCTGTAAAGCACCTACATTGTTAATGGCACAATATTAATACATAAAACCGAACTGAATAAACTGACCGTCTTTTCTCCCCATATATTTTCACTTGCAGTTTGTATAACATGGAGGTATCAGTCACAAGGCTGTTTAATTAAAATGTGACATGCTCATATTACATACTCAAACCAGTATCACTGTACTACCTAACAACAAAGCAATTGTTTAAATATTTATGAAAAGTGAAATCTAGTCAAATTGGCAAATTATTAAATGTGTCCATCATGTCTGGTATCTAAATGGTTGGTTACTTTCTCCTTTTAAAAGCCAACAAAAGTTGACATTTTTATGTTTTCAGTTTTTTTGTCTACAGTAGTGTAATCAGAGGGGTCTACTATGAAGGGAGGTTACTCACTTATACAGGTAACTTCAGGAGTAATCACTGATCTCAAAAATCATCACTCTTAAAACCTCAGAAGGGGGCTTCACATTGCACACAGCATGAGTTGCTCTTGGTTGAGGTAATGTCCCAAAGATTTTTGTTGTGTTTGCCCCCGGGCTCAGCCCAAAATACCTATGATTTACAGCACACGCAAGAGCGGCAGAGCTGCAAAATGCTGACTGCAGACCAGTTCTTGCACGAGCAAGCCGTTGGAAATAATGGGTTTCATAGCGCAGCGCTGCCGTTTGTGCGTGTAATGTGAACCCCGCTTGAGACTGGATCCAGTGTAGTTTTAGTGACCAATGATTTCCAAGCTTTAGTGATTAGTGATTTAGTGATTAATTCATAATACAGCGGGACTGCCTCTCGACACCCACTTCTCTTGTCGGATGACGTGCTCCAGCCGAGGGATCATCTGGTCCTGGGACAATGGCCCGAAGCGGAACCGGGTGCAACGGGACTGCAGCGCAGGGATTATCTTCGACAGGTAGTTACAGATCATGCAGAACCTGGTATTTTCTGTGAACTTCTCAATGACTAAATGCAAGGAGGAGGAGGAGGGAAAGTATAGTGTGCTTTTAGTGATTATGTAAGACCTAATACTATGCAAGTTAAAAAAACTAATAAACAGAACAAACACCATACATTTCACTGTCACTATTCACTATTTGTGTCTTGTATACAAACATCATAAATAATTGTAATCATGCTATCGTTCCTTGCATATGAATGATTCAAGAATAAAAATCAAAGAATGAAAAAAAGTCCGCTACACCAGCTCCCAATGAATGCTAAATTTATTTATTAATTATTCATACATGTTGCATTCATTGGGAGCTGGTGTAGCGGACTTGTTTTCATTCTTCCCATTTTTGACCTTTTTGTCCAGCACCCAACTTAATATGTGCGTGCTTTATTCCTTTTTTACAGTGATTCCTTTTTTTCAAGAAGGAAAATTCCCAAAAGAGCTAGGAAAGAGGCCTTTGTTGTTAAGAATGACCAATAGTAGTGGTTCATATTGAAGCCATTTGGTGCACAGCAGGTAGGCAGGGCGTAGCAGATGGTTACCTCTCCTCAAAGCATTCTGGGCATCCTGAGTCATAGCATCAGCTTCATCCAATATAACCAATTTGAAGCCCTTCCTATAAAATAGGAAAAGATAAAAACAATAACACTACTACACCTACTACTACTACTAATAATAATAATAATAAAACAAATAAATAATATTAATAAAAGGGCACACGACTTTTCTCACTTGAAAATGGTTCTCGTGCTGGCGAAACTCAGGATTGGCCCCCGCACAACATCAATACCTCTGTCATCTGATGCGTTAAGCTACCATTAAAAAGGAAAAGCCGTCACAGACCACTTAATTTACTGTTGACTGTGTGCCTACCTTCAGATGATAGTTTTAGATCTATTTGGAATGTCAAAGTTTTAAATACAGCTTCAAAATAATGGAATTATAATTAATGCTATTCATTTTGTTGTACCAAGTTTAAAATGCCATTTATCCAGAATTTAAAGTATGACAGTTACAGTTACATCCCGTTTTACAGATATATTTTCCTAGTATAATTCCACAGCTAAATATTTAATCCCATATTTCCATTTTTCAAAATCACAAAATTCCTACAGTTCAAATATTTATGTGCATCTTTAATTCTGTAATCCTCCATAGTATATTGATTTCATATACCTCAAGAACCATGGAATTGAATTCTTTTTCTTTATAAAGTTGTTTAGCACAGGCCAGAATGGTCGATGTTTTCCCTGTCCCAGGAGGCCCATAGAAGAGCAAGTGAGGAAGCTTGTCCTCACTTATAAACTTCTGGACTAAAAAAAAAAAAAACACATTTGGCAGAAACGGTTTAACACTCATCACATCACATGAACTGTGAATTAGCACCAGCGCGAACAACATGGGACACTTACTTGTAGTTAGAATATCTTTGTGGGAAATCAGGTCATCTAGTTTCTGAGGTCTGTATTTCTCCACCCTGTGTCAGAAAATATCGCGTTTATCTTATGGGGCCAACAGCTCCAGATAACAGGGAGTTATTTCGTATGTGGCACTGGCAACCCTTGAACGTTAAGTATTTTGGTCAAAACAATCCACCAAAAATAGAATTTTGTGTAACGTTAGATATGGCTCGTTTAAAGGAACACACTGTATAACAGTTATGAGACATATGTCTCATCAGGATACGTTCGTGAGTTTGATTCCTTTCAGGCAGCAGATATTGGTAACGTCAGTTAACTGCAACAGCTCGGGGTTAACGTTACCGTTACACAGTAAATTACAGCACAAAAAAATGGCGAATAAGTCAGCTGAAGCATCGCAAGACATAACATGTATAATGCTCAGCAAAAGCATGCAGTCGAAGCAAATCTCTGAAGCTAACTTGGGTATAGCTAAAGCTACACATGCTAAGTGAAAATGTATATATCCTCCTATCCTGTGTGTTCTAATTAGTTATACGTTGAATGCTATGGTGTATGCTGACATACCAGGGTAGATTCCTTGCTTCTAATGGTACTTTGCTGGTTGAAGACATTTCAATGGAGTATACGTTCTTGAAAATGCAAAGGCAACACAACTTCTTAAAACACAATATTGGCGCGCTGGGTTTGGTTTCTCTACAACGAGATCTTAGTCCACAACAGGCTTTCATCCAATCAAATACATAGAATGTATTGCGGGCGGCCTTTAAAGCGGAAACGACGCAAGTGTTCTCTACCGCTCTGGAATTGGGCATGTTCGTGCTGAACTGAAAGCCCCGCAAAAATACTATCTCAACCAGTTCCACTTATAGTTGGCTACCAAAAGAATCAACACAAGCTCACTTTATTACGATTATTAAAATTAAATCATAATTATGATGGTTATTAAAAGTATGCCATTAACATGAAGTCTAAGCCAAAAATCCGCGAGACCCACATGTATCGTAAAACCACCAATTGTTGGTAAAACAAGATAAAACAACAATGTTTTTTAAATACTTCAAAATAACATTTGATAAATGAACCTTACATTTTTCAGTAGCCATAGGTGTGTAGATTTGAACAAAATCTAGTTCGGTTCTTACCAGGGCTTTTACTGCCTGATCCGATTTTGTTTACCACGCTCAGAGTTTAGTGCTGGGCTGGGGTGCCTATTTCCAACCTTTCTCACGGCGCATCAACGGTTAGACCGAGAAATCTCGTCGCAAATCAAAACTCCACTGGAGCTCCAAGCGGATTTGTACACGCAGCCCTACAGCACTGTTTACAGCTCTTCGAGTCACGGTAAAATTAAATTTTTTGGTCATAGCTAATTTAGATACACTTATGGTGTGGGTGCTTGCGCTTCTTTAGGAATCTGCCGTCTTGGTTTGTATAGAAATGAATATTTGACACATACACGTAAGAGGTCGGAAATACGGGACGGTTGGTAATAGGTGACGTTCCTATGTAGATTTTGCACAAAAGTTGAATTGATAGGTGGAAAAGTGTATTCTTTGTAACAAACACACATGCATTTATAGGCGGCAACAGGTATGCCATGCTGTTAGAGGTTCAAACAAAAGGTGCATTGTGGGCACTGCATTGTAGGCTACATAATTCACAGCCAGCCATTACGTGTTCACTTGAATGGTAAGCTATTGTTGCAGTTCGGCCTTTTAAATATCCGCTGTGTCCTTGTCTCCCCATAGTGTCGACTCCTTTACATTGGTGACCCCGACAACTCCTTGGACGGTAATCCTGAGAGTTTTAATAAGCGCCATTGCACAAACTACCAGAGACGATGCACAGACGAACAGACGATGCAACGAAATATTATTATTTGGTCACGG
Source organism: Alosa sapidissima (assembly GCF_018492685.1). Lineage (NCBI taxonomy): Eukaryota > Metazoa > Chordata > Actinopteri > Clupeiformes > Clupeidae > Alosa > Alosa sapidissima. The sequence goes on from NC_055964.1 coordinate 4,566,188, forward strand.
CCCTGGGTATGCTGCAATATTCTCTGGATGAGGGTATAAATATGACCGCCTTAAAGTGCTTTTGCTGGAGACTTTCAAACTGAACGATTAGGTGACGCAAAGCCATCGTAAGGTAAGGTAAGGTAATTTTTTCAAAGGTGGACCTCATCCGCCTGTGGTTATCACCAGGTGCCGCTGCATCCACAAGACGTTCCCAAGACTGCTGTCATCACTCCTTTTGGTTTGTTTGAGTTCCTCCCCATGCCATTTGGGTTAAAAACCACCACCCAGACTTTCCAGCGACTCATGGACAGTGTATTGCGTGACATTTGTTTTTGTGTACACTGTAAAAAGTTTAACGTAAAATTTACAGCAACTTGCTGGCAGCAAATAACCAGCAACTTGCTGTATTTCACTCTACAGTACACCTACTGTATATGAAATCACAGTACCTATGCCTGATACTGTAAATGCAAACTACAGTAGTACTACCAGTGCTGTAATGTATACAGTATTGAATTGTCTACCGTATTTTTAATCACAGTACTTATGGATCATACTGTAACTTAGTACAGTAGTAATACCAGTGCTGTAATATTATATACAGTCATTTTGGGAAATTCATATCCTGCTTTATCTACAGCCAGGGTAAATTTGACTAGGCCTAGGTATGGTTTAGGCTACACAAACTTGCATAAATAACCATTGACAACTTGTTATCAGTTTGAAAAGCAAGTACATTTATTCACTTTTTTCCGTTTAGAAATTCTCGTGTGCTGCATCCTAACGTTAGACCAACGGTTGCAGTCAGCCTGATCCACCACCAGTAGCAGAGTGAAGCAGCACCTAGCAGAAATAGAAGAAAAAAAGATAAACAGTGTTAGATAACAATTTTCAACTGAAACTGAAGGCTACTTACAAGTGAAACTTTAGAATAATCATTTATATATACTGTATGTTTTTTGAGTTTACTGTCAAAATGCCAGGCTGAAGATGGTGTTAGCATAACTCAGTTTCGCAAGGTATATTTAGCTGCTAACGTTAGCCAGCTGGGTGAGCTCATTGATGATGTTTGCTTGCAGCAACACATAGATATATATACTGACATCTATGGCAGCAACAGCCATTCGCGCTGTTCGTCCGAACAACGGTTAATGATAGTCAGATGTGACTTAAAGTTAACTTATATCAATATTGCTAAAGTTAGCCTATTAAACTAACAAAACCGTACATGATTACGATGAGTTAACGTTACATAAGTTAGCTGGTAGCAGCTAAACCTCCACGTTAACGTTAACCAGCAGCACATCATCTTCAGCCTAACATTGTGACAGTAACATACTAGGCCTAGCACTACTAGCGAATGTTTTATATAAATTATATGAATATAATAAACTGTAACTTACTGAGAACTAAGGTAGGCCTAATATAAATGAGACTGCCAAAATGTTAACGTAACATAAAACATTAACGTTAATGCCACCTTCACAGCAACAGCAACTATGATAGTTAGCCTAACGTTACTTACTTAGTTGATCCAACAAGCATGGATGAGTTTGTAAGTTAGACAGTACAACGTACATAGACTGTACACATGCCCGAATTTAATGTAGTACAATTTCACAATGAAACATTAACGTTACATAAATAAATGCTTGCTTACCATTAAGGTGGAGCTGCGAACTTGACAGAGTGCTGAACACCGTTGGTCTGACTGACTGAACTGTTGCTCAAAAATGATCTCCCGCCGCCGGACAGTTCAAACGCCGTCGCGCGGTGCACGTTTCAATCACCACGTCAAAATTTCCCAGTAAACCATAAATCCATGACTTTTCAATATCTTTTCAAAATGATGATTTGGATGGAAAATCAACATAATATCAATGTCACCTTGCTATCTGGGAGCTTAACTTTGTATTCATGTGCAAAAAGAAAACAGAAAACCCCAACTGATTTTCCGCCATGTTTTTTCAAAATTTTCAAAAAGCTGACAAGTGAGGGATGAGTCAGAATTATTACTGTGTAATGATTCGCAGCAAATTTTTATTACTGTAGTTTGACCATTTTTGACCATAATTCATAGCGAAACTACAGCAACATACTGTATTCACAAATACAGTACACATTTCTCTCAAAAACAGCAAAAAAATCACAGAATCTTGTTACAGTTTACCGTATTTTCCGGACTATAAGTCGCTCCTGAGTATAAGTCGCATCAGTCAAAAAATGCGTCATGAGCAGGAAAAAAACATATATAAGTTGCACCAGACTATAAGTCGCATTTATTTAGAAATGTATTTCACAAAATCCAAAACCAAAAACAGAGACTATGTAACTGGATTATTGAGGCCAAAAAGATTAATGAAGATGAAGGAGTGAAGGCAGCCAAGAGGAGGGCATGGTAATTGCAAAGCAAAAGATTCACTGAAAGAAAATGCCATGAGGTGCACCAAAATGTTACTAAAATGTGGAGAATACAATGCAATCAAGCATTTTGGGCGATGTGGAGTCACAAGCTGGCAGCAGATTAAATGCTCATGAGAGAGAAAAAGATGCAGTTTTAGACGTGACCGAAACGATAGGCCTATAGGCCCGATGGTAATTGTAAAGCAATTTACAAAAGATTCAAACAAAAATGCTGATATGATACATGAAAATGTAGCTAAAAATGTGGAGAATACAATGCAATCAAGCATTTTGGGCTATGTGGAGTCACAAGCTGGCAGCAGATTAAATGCTCACGATAGAGAAAAAGACGGTTTTAAAAGGACGTGACCTGAGCTGAGGCAAGCCATGGCAATAGGCCCGACGGTATTTGTAAAGCAATTTACAAAAGATTCACAGAACAGAAATGCTGATGTGGTACATGAAAATGTAGCTAAAAATGTGGAGAATGCAATGCAATCAAGCATTTTGGACGATGTGGAGATACAAGCTGGCAGCAGATTAAATGCTCGAGAGAGAAAAAGATGCGGGTTTAAATTGACGTGCAGACCGAAGCTGCAGCAAGCAGGTGATATTTAGAAATGTATTTCACAAAATCCAAGACTAAGAACAGACAGACTATATAACTGTACACATTGAGGCCAAAAATATTGAGAATTCTACAGGGAATGTTAATGAAGAAGAAGGAGTGAATAGTGGCAAGAGGCAAGCCGAAGGCTGCTGACAAGGCCCGACGCTAATTGTAAAGCAATTTACAAAAAAATCACTGAACTCAAATGCTGATGTGGTACATGAAAATTTAGCTAAAAATGTGGAGAATGCAATGCAATCAAGCATTTTGTACGATATATTGGCACAGGCTGGCATACAGCAGAACAATTGCTTGGCTGGCCACCTCCGAGAGAGCGAGAGAAAAAAAGATGCACATTTAAAAGGGTCTAAATTCCAGCGCGGAATTGCGGGTACTGCGAATAAATTATTACTTTGAGCATAATAATAAAAGTCCCGCAAATCTAGCCATCATAATGCGAGAGATTCCCACACATTTTACCCTGTACCCTGTCTGACATTAATATAATAATGGAGCGGCCTGAATGTGGGACTATTGACGGACCAACTCTGACTTCAATTGAACCCCATGCACACACACGCGCGCGCAGGACCACTTTGGGGGTGCCTCTCTTTTCGTTGCTCTCTCTCTCTCTCAGCAGGATTTGTCACTGCTGAAGTCAAATTATAGCCTAGGTGCTTCAACATCAACCGCTATCGACAGGAAAGGAAAACAAACATTTAGCGATCAGGAACCGTCAGGAATTTTGCAAATACAGAAGCATGACCGCCTAGGCTATAACGTAGAGAACATGGATGACTTCACTATTTGACGTTCGATTGCGGACGTGAACAGACAGCTACAGACACGGAGCGCACATTAGGCCTACTTTCACTTTCTGTGCGTATTCATTACGTGAAAGATAATTAGTAGCAAAACAGCGATCAAATATTACATGGCAGTGCGTTTTGTTTTCAAATGTTTTCATGCATGTCTAGATAACAGGTGAGGGATGTTTAGGAGACTCGTAAATCCTCAAATTTAGGCTGCGCAAAGTACAGCACCTTTATTTGGCCATGGCTTGTATTCGAGTCAGCTATAGTCCTTTATTTCTTGCGTTTTATTGTGAGACATAGTCCTACTTTTCGTTTGGAGCGGCATGGGTAGGCTACCAAAAGCAGATGTTTAATTTAAGATTTAATTTACGTTTGGACTGTTGATTATATTGCTAAATATCGGGACTGATGACCACTGAAATCTGTGGTGTATTTAATGGCTTACTATTAAGTTTCATAGTGTCGGGAATTTCGATTGCCATCTACTTATTGCGAGATAAGGTATCCGCGCTTTCATTCATTCGTGTGCTGTGCTGCAAGGGAAACCTTATTCCGTATAGCCAAAGATGTCTAAGATAGCCTAAATGTAGTTATATTTTAAATTATGCATGATTTACTTTTTTATAAAATTCATAGGCTGATGCCTGGCAGCAACAATTGTGTTTAAATGTAGGCTTTAGCCTCTAGCTCAGAAGGGTGCGGCATGCGACTAGCTTGAGAGCAACGTGTTGGAGACTCATGGTGTAAATGACTTTTCATTGGCAACAATACCAACCAACAATATAAAATATTAAGAAGAGCTCTTTTATGAGTTAAATTGAAACAAAATTATACTGGCTTTTATTTGTCCGAATCTGAGGCCCGGCTATAAATAGAATCCCTGCCATAATTTGATGATTTAGGTATGCACGTGTGTTTCAGGCGTAGTGCAAGCACTAATCTCTGACTGAAAGTGCACAGGACTTGTGCATTTGAGAGCGCTCTCTCGAGGCTGTAGACGCTAATGTTTCATGTAGGGTTCATGTCAGTTAATATAAATTAACATTTAAAAACATGTTCAATTATATATTTTTTTCATATACAAGTCGCACCTGACTATAAGTCGCAGGACCAGCCAAACTATGAAAAAAAGTGTGACTTATAGTCCGGAAAATACGGTACTTGGATGACATCCTAGTGGTTAGTACTTCCAAGGCTGAACACCTGGCGCACCTCAGGGTTCTGTTTCAACGTCTTGACGATCACGGACTGGTCATCAACACAGCGATGTGCCATTTCGGTTTGTCTGCCATTGATTTCCTTGGCCATCATGTCACAAGCAAGGGAGCGGCTCCGCTAGTTGCTAAGGTGGAGGCCATTTGCCAGGTCCTGGGACCAGCCACGGTCAACGTCCTACAGGAATTTCTGTGTGAGGATTCCAGTGAGGATTGAACTCACTACCCCTGGTTTACTCCAACCACTAAGCCAGGGGTTGGGAACCTTTTTTGCCTGGATAGCCATTTTTACCAAATTTATTATTTTTTTAATCTCAGAAGAGCCACATAAAGACGGTTACAAGAAAAAGTTTGGATATTTAACATACAGTTACTTTCATTCAACAGAGGATTTTTTAATACATTTTCTACTAGTTTTAAAAGTAATGGGCAAGTAACTTAAATTGTGAAGTGGAATGACAGAAGTATAGGCTAGGCTTCCCAGGTAGGCTAAACACCACCCCCTATTTTCCCAGTGCCCTTTGGTATGCAAAGTAATGCTGCTTTCGAGATGTCTCGTAAATCATCGTACACTCACCCGTACAACATGTACCGATAAATTAACATGACCAACACAGTACATATGCAAAAAAATACATTTTGTTGTAAGGTCGTACGTCCACCTCGGGGTACCCTCAAGTACTCCGAGGTAAAATGGTCGTGCCTGCCCAAAATGCCGCAAGAAAGCTGGGTAATTTACACTTTCCAACTCGGGCGGCGGATTTACGAGACATTTACGAGACATCTCGAAAGCAGCATAACATCATAATTAACAACACAACACTCAATTTTGGTTGACATGTCATTGGCGAAATTGAACATTTGAGGCCTAACAGAGATTAGATTTGGGGATGGCCTTGGAGTCTGGCTGGCTTATATTCAGTGAGGTGAAGTTTAGTGAAAGAATTGAGGCTGTCATCAGTTAAGGGCAACTCCAGGCAAAACTGTCATATATCCATAACGCCAACTAAATACCATGGCATTGTGTTGGTGTTATGGATGTGACAATTCTGCGCGGAATTGCCCTTAAACGTGAGCACAGGTTTGTCCTTATATTTTTCAAATGTGAGAAAGATTTCTCACATGCAAGTGGAAACAAACAGGGTTAACTTCTCGCAGTGTGCGAAACGGGCTCCAGTGAGGATTGAACTCGCGACACCTGGTTTACGAGACCAGTGCTCTTGCCACTGAGCTATGAAGCCACGAAACTGAGGATTTAGGGTCAAGAAATCTAGTGTGCCACATTTCATGTGGCTACTCGATACGGCGGCTGCATCGAAAAGCAGGACAGATCGGCGAGAGCAGTAAACGGAAGAAGATTTTCAGATGCGTGTTTTGCCGACCTTTACACAGAAGTTTTACGTCACAGCCAAAGGAGAACAAATACTGGTTTGGCAGTGTCCGTGCCACGGAGCAGCGGACAGGCTCCAGCGAGGGTTGAACTCGCGACCCCTGGTTTACGAGACCAGTGCTCTTACCACTGAGCTATAGAGCCCTTGTGCATGAAAAAGTAGTCAGCGTTTGCTCCTCAAATGTTGCCTGTATGATAATTCTGTCCCTATTTCATGATGCAAAGAGAAATTGACGGGAAAAATAAAATCCTAGCAGCTGTCCACGCACCAAAGCTCCATCAACAAAGCATGTATTTTTTGTGCTGAATTTGCTGTGACTTTCTCGCTAATGTGCAGGTCACTTTAACGAACGCACACTTTATGGCAACCCTTGAAGTAACCACTCTTGTCAAAAGAAGGCTGTCAACAGCAGACGACCCAAGAAAAGTGGTTACCTTTGCTGTAAAAATGTTCCGCGGAGCTGAGGCTCCAGTGAGGATTGAACTCACGACCCCTGGTTTACAAGACCAGTGCTCTAACCACTGAGCTATGAAGCCACGAAACTGAAGATTTAGGGTCAAGAAATCTAGTGTGCCACATTTCATGTGGCTACTCGATACGGCGGCTGCATCGAAAAGCAGGACAGATCGGCGAGAGCAGTAAACGGAAGAAGATTTTCAGATGCGTGTTTTGCCGACCTTTACACAGAAGTTTTACGTCACAGCCAAAGGAGAACAAATAATGGTATGGCAGGGTCCGTGCCACGGACCAGCAGACAGGCTCCAGCGAGGATTGAACTCGCGACCCCTGGTTTACGAGACCAGTGCTCTTACCACTGAGCTATAGAGCCCTTGTGCATGAAAATGTAGTCAGCGTTTGCTCCTCAAATGTTGCCTGTATGATAATTCTGTCCCTATTTCATGATGCAAAGAGAAATTGACGGGAAAAATAAAATCCTAGCAGCTGTCCACGCACCAAAGCTCCATCAACAAAGCATGTATTTTTTGTGCTGAATTTGCTGTGACTTTCTCGCTAATGTGCAGGTCACTTTAACGAACGCACACTTTATGGCAACCCTTGAAGTAACCACTCTTGTCAAAAGAAGGCTGTCAACAGCAGACGACCCAAGAAAAGTGGTTACCTTTGCTGTAAAAATGTTCCGCGGAGCTGAGGCTCCAGTGAGGATTGAACTCACGACCCCTGGTTTACAAGACCAGTGCTCTAACCACTGAGCTATGAAGCCACGAAACTGAAGATTTAGGGTCAAGAAATCTAGTGTGCCACATTTCATGTGGCTACTCGATATGGCGGCTGCATCGAAAAGCAGGACAGATCGGCGAGAGCAGTAAACGGAAGAAGATTTTCAGATGCGTGTTTTGCCGACCTTTACACAGAAGTTTTATGTCACAGCCAAAGGAGAACAAATAATGGTATGGCAGGGTCCGTGCCACGGACCAGCAGACAGGCTCCAGCGAGGATTGAACTCGCGACCCCTGGTTTACGAGACCAGTGCTCTTACCACTGAGCTATAGAGCCCTTGTGCATGAAAATGTAGTCAGCGTTTGCTCCTCAAATGTTGCCTGTATGATAATTCTGTCCCTATTTCATGATGCAAAGAGAAATTGACGGGAAAAATAAAATCCTAGCAGCTGTCCACGCACCAAAGCTCCATCAACAAACCATGTATTTTTTGTGCTGAATTTGCTGTGACTTTCTCGCTAATGTGCAGGTCACTTTAACGAACGCACACTTTATGGCAACCCTTGAAGTAACCACTCTTGTCAAAAGAAGGCTGTCAACAGCAGACGACCCAAGAAAAGTGGTTACCTTTGCTGTAAAAATGTTCCGCGGAGCTGAGGCTCCAGTGAGGATTGAACTCACGACCCCTGGTTTACAAGACCAGTGCTCTAACCACTGAGCTATGAAGCCACGAAACTGAGGATTTAGGGTCAAGAAATCTAGTGTGCCACATTTCATGTGGCTACTCGATACGGCGGCTGCATCGAAAAGCAGGACAGATCGGCGAGAGCAGTAAACGGAAGAAGATTTTCAGATGCGTGTTTTGCCGACCTTTACACAGAAGTTTTACGTCACAGCCAAAGGAGAACAAATACTGGTTTGGCAGTGTCCGTGCCACGGAGCAGCGGACAGGCTCCAGCGAGGGTTGAACTCGCGACCCCTGGTTTACGAGACCAGTGCTCTTACCACTGAGCTATTGAGCCCTTGTGCATGAAAAAGTAGTCAGCGTTTGCTCCTCAAATGTTGCCTGTATGATAATTCTGTCCCTATTTCATGATGCAAAGAGAAATTGACGGGAAAAATAAAATCCTAGCAGCTGTCCACGCACCAAAGCTCCATCAACAAAGCATGTATTTTTTGTGCTGAATTTGCTGTGACTTTCTCGCTAATGTGCAGGTCACTTTAACGAACGCACACTTTATGGCAACCCTTGAAGTAACCACTCTTGTCAAAAGAAGGCTGTCAACAGCAGACGACCCAAGAAAAGTGGTTACCTTTGCTGTAAAAATGTTCCGCGGAGCTGAGGCTCCAGTGAGGATTGAACTCACGACCCCTGGTTTACAAGACCAGTGCTCTAACCACTGAGCTATGAAGCCACGAAACTGAAGATTTAGGGTCAAGAAATCTAGTGTGCCACATTTCATGTGGCTACTCGATACGGCGGCTGCATCGAAAAGCAGGACAGATCGGCGAGAGCAGTAAACGGAAGAAGATTTTCATATGCGTGTTTTGCCGACCTTTACACAGAAGTTTTACGTCACAGCCAAAGGAGAACAAATAATGGTATGGCAGGGTCCGTGCCACGGACCAGCAGACAGGCTCCAGCGAGGATTGAACTCGCGACCCCTGGTTTACGAGACCAGTGCTCTTACCACTGAGCTATAGAGCCCTTGTGCATGAAAATGTAGTCAGCGTTTGCTCCTCAAATGTTGCCTGTATGATAATTCTGTCCCTATTTCATGATGCAAAGAGAAATTGACGGGAAAAATAAAATCCTAGCAGCTGTCCACGCACCAAAGCTCCATCAACAAAGCATGTATTTTTTGTGCTGAATTTGCTGTGACTTTCTCGCTAATGTGCAGGTCACTTTAACGAACGCACACTTTATGGCAACCCTTGAAGTAACCACTCTTGTCAAAAGAAGGCTGTCAACAGCAGACGACCCAAGAAAAGTGGTTACCTTTGCTGTAAAAATGTTCCGCGGAGCTGAGGCTCCAGTGAGGATTGAACTCACGACCCCTGGTTTACAAGACCAGTGCTCTAACCACTGAGCTATGAAGCCACGAAACTGAAGATTTAGGGTCAAGAAATCTAGTGTGCCACATTTCATGTGGCTACTCGATATGGCGGCTGCATCGAAAAGCAGGACAGATCGGCGAGAGCAGTAAACGGAAGAAGATTTTCAGATGCGTGTTTTGCCGACCTTTACACAGAAGTTTTATGTCACAGCCAAAGGAGAACAAATAATGGTATGGCAGGGTCCGTGCCACGGACCAGCAGACAGGCTCCAGCGAGGATTGAACTCGCGACCCCTGGTTTACGAGACCAGTGCTCTTACCACTGAGCTATAGAGCCCTTGTGCATGAAAATGTAGTCAGCGTTTGCTCCTCAAATGTTGCCTGTATGATAATTCTGTCCCTATTTCATGATGCAAAGAGAAATTGACGGGAAAAATAAAATCCTAGCAGCTGTCCACGCACCAAAGCTCCATCAACAAACCATGTATTTTTTGTGCTGAATTTGCTGTGACTTTCTCGCTAATGTGCAGGTCACTTTAACGAACGCACACTTTATGGCAACCCTTGAAGTAACCACTCTTGTCAAAAGAAGGCTGTCAACAGCAGACGACCCAAGAAAAGTGGTTACCTTTGCTGTAAAAATGTTCCGCGGAGCTGAGGCTCCAGTGAGGATTGAACTCACGACCCCTGGTTTACAAGACCAGTGCTCTAACCACTGAGCTATGAAGCCACGAAACTGAGGATTTAGGGTCAAGAAATCTAGTGTGCCACATTTCATGTGGCTACTCGATACGGCGGCTGCATCGAAAAGCAGGACAGATCGGCGAGAGCAGTAAACGGAAGAAGATTTTCAGATGCGTGTTTTGCCGACCTTTACACAGAAGTTTTACGTCACAGCCAAAGGAGAACAAATACTGGTTTGGCAGTGTCCGTGCCACGGAGCAGCGGACAGGCTCCAGCGAGGGTTGAACTCGCGACCCCTGGTTTACGAGACCAGTGCTCTTACCACTGAGCTATTGAGCCCTTGTGCATGAAAAAGTAGTCAGCGTTTGCTCCTCAAATGTTGCCTGTATGATAATTCTGTCCCTATTTCATGATGCAAAGAGAAATTGACGGGAAAAATAAAATCCTAGCAGCTGTCCACGCACCAAAGCTCCATCAACAAAGCATGTATTTTTTGTGCTGAATTTGCTGTGACTTTCTCGCTAATGTGCAGGTCACTTTAACGAACGCACACTTTATGGCAACCCTTGAAGTAACCACTCTTGTCAAAAGAAGGCTGTCAACAGCAGACGACCCAAGAAAAGTGGTTACCTTTGCTGTAAAAATGTTCCGCGGAGCTGAGGCTCCAGTGAGGATTGAACTCACGACCCCTGGTTTACAAGACCAGTGCTCTAACCACTGAGCTATGAAGCCACGAAACTGAAGATTTAGGGTCAAGAAATCTAGTGTGCCACATTTCATGTGGCTACTCGATACGGCGGCTGCATCGAAAAGCAGGACAGATCGGCGAGAGCAGTAAATGGAAGAAGATTTTCAGATGCGTGTTTTGCCGACCTTTACACAGAAGTTTTATGTCACAGCCAAAGGAGAACAAATAATGGTATGGCAGGGTCCGTGCCACGGACCAGCAGACAGGCTCCAGCGAGGGTTGAACTCGCGACCCCTGGTTTACGAGACCAGTGCTCTTACCACTGAGCTATAGAGCCCTTGTGCATGAAAATGTAGTCAGCGTTTGCTCCTCAAATGTTGCCTGTATGATAATTCTGTCCCTATTTCATGATGCAAAGAGAAATTGACGGGAAAAATAAAATCCTAGCAGCTGTCCACGCACCAAAGCTCCATCAACAAAGCATGTATTTTTTGTGCTGAATTTGCTGTGACTTTCTCGCTAATGTGCAGGTCACTTTAACGAACGCACACTTTATGGCAACCCTTGAAGTAACCACTCTTGTCAAAAGAAGGCTGTCAACAGCAGACGACCCAAGAAAAGTGGTTACCTTTGCTGTAAAAATGTTCCGCGGAGCTGAGGCTCCAGTGAGGATTGAACTCACGACCACTGGTTTACAAGACCAGTGCTCTAACCACTGAGCTATGAAGCCACGAAACTGAGGATTTAGGGTCAAGAAATCTAGTGTGCCACATTTCATGTGGCTACTCGATACGGCGGCTGCATCGAAAAGCAGGACAGATCGGCGAGAGCAGTAAACGGAAGAAGATTTTCAGATGCGTGTTTTGCCGACCTTTACACAGAAGTTTTACGTCACAGCCAAAGGAGAACAAATACTGGTTTGGCAGTGTCCGTGCCACGGAGCAGCGGACAGGCTCCAGCGAGGGTTGAACTCGCGACCCCTGGTTTACGAGACCAGTGCTCTTACCACTGAGCTATAGAGCCCTTGTGCATGAAAAAGTAGTCAGCGTTTGCTCCTCAAATGTTGCCTGTATGATAATTCTGTCCCTATTTCATGATGCAAAGAGAAATTGACGGGAAAAATAAAATCCTAGCAGCTGTCCACGCACCAAAGCTCCATCAACAAAGCATGTATTTTTTGTGCTGAATTTGCTGTGACTTTCTCGCTAATGTGCAGGTCACTTTAACGAACGCACACTTTATGGCAACCCTTGAAGTAACCACTCTTGTCAAAAGAAGGCTGTCAACAGCAGACGACCCAAGAAAAGTGGTTACCTTTGCTGTAAAAATGTTCCGCGGAGCTGAGGCTCCAGTGAGGATTGAACTCACGACCCCTGGTTTACAAGACCAGTGCTCTAACCACTGAGCTATGAAGCCACGAAACTGAAGATTTAGGGTCAAGAAATCTAGTGTGCCACATTTCATGTGGCTACTCGATACGGCGGCTGCATCGAAAAGCAGGACAGATCGGCGAGAGCAGTAAACGGAAGAAGATTTTCAGATGCGTGTTTTGCCGACCTTTACACAGAAGTTTTACGTCACAGCCAAAGGAGAACAAATACTGGTTTGGCAGTGTCCGTGCCACGGAGCAGCGGACAGGCTCCAGCGAGGGTTGAACTCGCGACCCCTGGTTTACGAGACCAGTGCTCTTACCACTGAGCTATTGAGCCCTTGTGCATGAAAAAGTAGTCAGCGTTTGCTCCTCAAATGTTGCCTGTATGATAATTCTGTCCCTATTTCATGATGCAAAGAGAAATTGACGGGAAAAATAAAATCCTAGCAGCTGTCCACGCACCAAAGCTCCATCAACAAAGCATGTATTTTTTGTGCTGAATTTGCTGTGACTTTCTCGCTAATGTGCAGGTCACTTTAACGAACGCACACTTTATGGCAACCCTTGAAGTAACCACTCTTGTCAAAAGAAGGCTGTCAACAGCAGACGACCCAAGAAAAGTGGTTACCTTTGCTGTAAAAATGTTCCGCGGAGCTGAGGCTCCAGTGAGGATTGAACTCACGACCCCTGGTTTACAAGACCAGTGCTCTAACCACTGAGCTATGAAGCCACGAAACTGAAGATTTAGGGTCAAGAAATCTAGTGTGCCACATTTCATGTGGCTACTCGATACGGCGGCTGCATCGAAAAGCAGGACAGATCGGCGAGAGCAGTAAACGGAAGAAGATTTTCAGATGCGTGTTTTGCCGACCTTTACACAGAAGTTTTATGTCACAGCCAAAGGAGAACAAATAATGGTATGGCAGGGTCCGTGCCACGGACCAGCAGACAGGCTCCAGCGAGGATTGAACTCGCGACCCCTGGTTTACGAGACCAGTGCTCTTACCACTGAGCTATAGAGCCCTTGTGCATGAAAATGTAGTCAGCGTTTGCTCCTCAAATGTTGCCTGTATGATAATTCTGTCCCTATTTCATGATGCAAAGAGAAATTGACGGGAAAAATAAAATCCTAGCAGCTGTCCACGCACCAAAGCTCCATCAACAAAGCATGTATTTTTTGTGCTGAATTTGCTGTGACTTTCTCGCTAATGTGCAGGTCACTTTAACGAACGCACACTTTATGGCAACCCTTGAAGTAACCACTCTTGTCAAAAGAAGGCTGTCAACAGCAGACGACCCAAGAAAAGTGGTTACCTTTGCTGTAAAAATGTTCCGCGGAGCTGAGGCTCCAGTGAGGATTGAACTCACGACCCCTGGTTTACAAGACCAGTGCTCTAACCACTGAGCTATGAAGCCACGAAACTGAAGATTTAGGGTCAAGAAATCTAGTGTGCCACATTTCATGTGGCTACTCGATATGGCGGCTGCATCGAAAAGCAGGACAGATCGGCGAGAGCAGTAAACGGAAGAAGATTTTCAGATGCGTGTTTTGCCGACCTTTACACAGAAGTTTTATGTCACAGCCAAAGGAGAACAAATAATGGTATGGCAGGGTCCGTGCCACGGACCAGCAGACAGGCTCCAGCGAGGATTGAACTCGCGACCCCTGGTTTACGAGACCAGTGCTCTTACCACTGAGCTATAGAGCCCTTGTGCATGAAAATGTAGTCAGCGTTTGCTCCTCAAATGTTGCCTGTATGATAATTCTGTCCCTATTTCATGATGCAAAGAGAAATTGACGGGAAAAATAAAATCCTAGCAGCTGTCCACGCACCAAAGCTCCATCAACAAACCATGTATTTTTTGTGCTGAATTTGCTGTGACTTTCTCGCTAATGTGCAGGTCACTTTAACGAACGCACACTTTATGGCAACCCTTGAAGTAACCACTCTTGTCAAAAGAAGGCTGTCAACAGCAGACGACCCAAGAAAAGTGGTTACCTTTGCTGTAAAAATGTTCCGCGGAGCTGAGGCTCCAGTGAGGATTGAACTCACGACCCCTGGTTTACAAGACCAGTGCTCTAACCACTGAGCTATGAAGCCACGAAACTGAGGATTTAGGGTCAAGAAATCTAGTGTGCCACATTTCATGTGGCTACTCGATACGGCGGCTGCATCGAAAAGCAGGACAGATCGGCGAGAGCAGTAAACGGAAGAAGATTTTCAGATGCGTGTTTTGCCGACCTTTACACAGAAGTTTTACGTCACAGCCAAAGGAGAACAAATACTGGTTTGGCAGTGTCCGTGCCACGGAGCAGCGGACAGGCTCCAGCGAGGGTTGAACTCGCGACCCCTGGTTTACGAGACCAGTGCTCTTACCACTGAGCTATTGAGCCCTTGTGCATGAAAAAGTAGTCAGCGTTTGCTCCTCAAATGTTGCCTGTATGATAATTCTGTCCCTATTTCATGATGCAAAGAGAAATTGACGGGAAAAATAAAATCCTAGCAGCTGTCCACGCACCAAAGCTCCATCAACAAAGCATGTATTTTTTGTGCTGAATTTGCTGTGACTTTCTCGCTAATGTGCAGGTCACTTTAACGAACGCACACTTTATGGCAACCCTTGAAGTAACCACTCTTGTCAAAAGAAGGCTGTCAACAGCAGACGACCCAAGAAAAGTGGTTACCTTTGCTGTAAAAATGTTCCGCGGAGCTGAGGCTCCAGTGAGGATTGAACTCACGACCCCTGGTTTACAAGACCAGTGCTCTAACCACTGAGCTATGAAGCCACGAAACTGAAGATTTAGGGTCAAGAAATCTAGTGTGCCACATTTCATGTGGCTACTCGATACGGCGGCTGCATCGAAAAGCAGGACAGATCGGCGAGAGCAGTAAACGGAAGAAGATTTTCAGATGCGTGTTTTGCCGACCTTTACACAGAAGTTTTACGTCACAGCCAAAGGAGAACAAATACTGGTTTGGCAGTGTCCGTGCCACGGAGCAGCGGACAGGCTCCAGCGAGGGTTGAACTCGCGACCCCTGGTTTACGAGACCAGTGCTCTTACCACTGAGCTATTGAGCCCTTGTGCATGAAAAAGTAGTCAGCGTTTGCTCCTCAAATGTTGCCTGTATGATAATTCTGTCCCTATTTCATGATGCAAAGAGAAATTGACGGGAAAAATAAAATCCTAGCAGCTGTCCACGCACCAAAGCTCCATCAACAAAGCATGTATTTTTTGTGCTGAATTTGCTGTGACTTTCTCGCTAATGTGCAGGTCACTTTAACGAACGCACACTTTATGGCAACCCTTGAAGTAACCACTCTTGTCAAAAGAAGGCTGTCAACAGCAGACGACCCAAGAAAAGTGGTTACCTTTGCTGTAAAAATGTTCCGCGGAGCTGAGGCTCCAGTGAGGATTGAACTCACGACCCCTGGTTTACAAGACCAGTGCTCTAACCACTGAGCTATGAAGCCACGAAACTGAAGATTTAGGGTCAAGAAATCTAGTGTGCCACATTTCATGTGGCTACTCGATACGGCGGCTGCATCGAAAAGCAGGACAGATCGGCGAGAGCAGTAAACGGAAGAAGATTTTCAGATGCGTGTTTTGCCGACCTTTACACAGAAGTTTTATGTCACAGCCAAAGGAGAACAAATAATGGTATGGCAGGGTCCGTGCCACGGACCAGCAGACAGGCTCCAGCGAGGATTGAACTCGCGACCCCTGGTTTACGAGACCAGTGCTCTTACCACTGAGCTATAGAGCCCTTGTGCATGAAAATGTAGTCAGCGTTTGCTCCTCAAATGTTGCCTGTATGATAATTCTGTCCCTATTTCATGATGCAAAGAGAAATTGACGGGAAAAATAAAATCCTAGCAGCTGTCCACGCACCAAAGCTCCATCAACAAAGCATGTATTTTTTGTGCTGAATTTGCTGTGACTTTCTCGCTAATGTGCAGGTCACTTTAACGAACGCACACTTTATGGCAACCCTTGAAGTAACCACTCTTGTCAAAAGAAGGCTGTCAACAGCAGACGACCCAAGAAAAGTGGTTACCTTTGCTGTAAAAATGTTCCGCGGAGCTGAGGCTCCAGTGAGGATTGAACTCACGACCCCTGGTTTACAAGACCAGTGCTCTAACCACTGAGCTATGAAGCCACGAAACTGAGGATTTAGGGTCAAGAAATCTAGTGTGCCACATTTCATGTGGCTACTCGATACGGCGGCTGCATCGAAAAGCAGGACAGATCGGCGAGAGCAGTAAACGGAAGAAGATTTTCAGATGCGTGTTTTGCCGACCTTTACACAGAAGTTTTACGTCACAGCCAAAGGAGAACAAATACTAGTTTGGCAGTGTCCGTGCCACGGAGCAGCGGACAGGCTCCAGCGAGGGTTGAACTCGCGACCCCTGGTTTACGAGACCAGTGCTCTTACCACTGAGCTATAGAGCCCTTGTGCATGAAAAAGTAGTCAGCGTTTGCTCCTCAAATGTTGCCTGTATGATAATTCTGTCCCTATTTCATGATGCAAAGAGAAATTGACGGGAAAAATAAAATCCTAGCAGCTGTCCACGCACCAAAGCTCCATCAACAAAGCATGTATTTTTTGTGCTGAATTTGCTGTGACTTTCTCGCTAATGTGCAGGTCACTTTAACGAACGCACACTTTATGGCAACCCTTGAAGTAACCACTCTTGTCAAAAGAAGGCTGTCAACAGCAGACGACCCAAGAAAAGTGGTTACCTTTGCTGTAAAAATGTTCCGCGGAGCTGAGGCTCCAGTGAGGATTGAACTCACGACCCCTGGTTTACAAGACCAGTGCTCTAACCACTGAGCTATGAAGCCACGAAACTGAAGATTTAGGGTCAAGAAATCTAGTGTGCCACATTTCATGTGGCTACTCGATATGGCGGCTGCATCGAAAAGCAGGACAGATCGGCGAGAGCAGTAAACGGAAGAAGATTTTCAGATGCGTGTTTTGCCGACCTTTACACAGAAGTTTTATGTCACAGCCAAAGGAGAACAAATAATGGTATGGCAGGGTCCGTGCCACGGACCAGCAGACAGGCTCCAGCGAGGATTGAACTCGCGACCCCTGGTTTACGAGACCAGTGCTCTTACCACTGAGCTATAGAGCCCTTGTGCATGAAAATGTAGTCAGCGTTTGCTCCTCAAATGTTGCCTGTATGATAATTCTGTCCCTATTTTATGATGCAAAGAGAAATTGACGGGAAAAATAAAATCCTAGCAGCTGTCCACGCACCAAAGCTCCATCAACAAACCATGTATTTTTTGTGCTGAATTTGCTGTGACTTTCTCGCTAATGTGCAGGTCACTTTAACGAACGCACACTTTATGGCAACCCTTGAAGTAACCACTCTTGTCAAAAGAAGGCTGTCAACAGCAGACGACCCAAGAAAAGTGGTTACCTTTGCTGTAAAAATGTTCCGCAGAGCTGAGGCTCCAGTGAGGATTGAACTCACGACCCCTGGTTTACAAGACCAGTGCTCTAACCACTGAGCTATGAAGCCACGAAACTGAAGATTTAGGGTCAAGAAATCTAGTGTGCCACATTTCATGTGGCTACTCGATATGGCGGCTGCATCGAAAAGCAGGACAGATCGGCGAGAGCAGTAAACGGAAGAAGATTTTCAGATGCGTGTTTTGCCGACCTTTACACAGAAGTTTTACGTCACAGCCAAAGGAGAGCAAATAATGGTTTGGCACTGTCCGTGCCACGGAGCAGCAGACAGGCTCCAGCGAGGATTGAACTCGCGACCCCTGGTTTACGAGACCAGTGCTCTTACCACTGAGCTATAGAGCCCTTGTGCATGAAAAAGTAGTCAGCGTTTGCTCCTCAAATGTTGCCTGTATGATAATTCTGTCCCTATTTCATGATGCAAAGAGAAATTGACGGGAAAAATAAAATCCTAGCAGCTGTCCACGCACCAAAGCTCCATCAACAAAGCATGTATTTTTTGTGCTGAATTTGCTGTGACTTTCTCGCTAATGTGCAGGTCACTTTAACGAACGCACACTTTATGGCAACCCTTGAAGTAACCACTCTTGTCAAAAGAAGGCTGTCAACAGCAGACGACCCAAGAAAAGTGGTTACCTTTGCTGTAAAAATGTTCCGCGGAGCTGAGGCTCCAGTGAGGATTGAACTCACGACCCCTGGTTTACAAGACCAGTGCTCTAACCACTGAGCTATGAAGCCACGAAACTGAGGATTTAGGGTCAAGAAATCTAGTGTGCCACATTTCATGTGGCTACTCGATACGGCGGCTGCATCGAAAAGCAGGACAGATCGGCGAGAGCAGTAAACGGAAGAAGATTTTCAGATGCGTGTTTTGCCGACCTTTACACAGAAGTTTTACGTCACAGCCAAAGGAGAACAAATACTGGTTTGGCAGTGTCCGTGCCACGGAGCAGCGGACAGGCTCCAGCGAGGGTTGAACTCGCGACCCCTGGTTTACGAGACCAGTGCTCTTACCACTGAGCTATTGAGCCCTTGTGCATGAAAAAGTAGTCAGCGTTTGCTCCTCAAATGTTGCCTGTATGATAATTCTGTCCCTATTTCATGATGCAAAGAGAAATTGACGGGAAAAATAAAATCCTAGCAGCTGTCCACGCACCAAAGCTCCATCAACAAAGCATGTATTTTTTGTGCTGAATTTGCTGTGACTTTCTCGCTAATGTGCAGGTCACTTTAACGAACGCACACTTTATGGCAACCCTTGAAGTAACCACTCTTGTCAAAAGAAGGCTGTCAACAGCAGACGACCCAAGAAAAGTGGTTACCTTTGCTGTAAAAATGTTCCGCGGAGCTGAGGCTCCAGTGAGGATTGAACTCACGACCCCTGGTTTACAAGACCAGTGCTCTAACCACTGAGCTATGAAGCCACGAAACTGAAGATTTAGGGTCAAGAAATCTAGTGTGCCACATTTCATGTGGCTACTCGATACGGCGGCTGCATCGAAAAGCAGGACAGATCGGCGAGAGCAGTAAATGGAAGAAGATTTTCAGATGCGTGTTTTGCCGACCTTTACACAGAAGTTTTATGTCACAGCCAAAGGAGAACAAATAATGGTATGGCAGGGTCCGTGCCACGGACCAGCAGACAGGCTCCAGCGAGGATTGAACTCGCGACCCCTGGTTTACGAGACCAGTGCTCTTACCACTGAGCTATAGAGCCCTTGTGCATGAAAATGTAGTCAGCGTTTGCTCCTCAAATGTTGCCTGTATGATAATTCTGTCCCTATTTCATGATGCAAAGAGAAATTGACGGGAAAAATAAAATCCTAGCAGCTGTCCACGCACCAAAGCTCCATCAACAAAGCATGTATTTTTTGTGCTGAATTTGCTGTGACTTTCTCGCTAATGTGCAGGTCACTTTAACGAACGCACACTTTATGGCAACCCTTGAAGTAACCACTCTTGTCAAAAGAAGGCTGTCAACAGCAGACGACCCAAGAAAAGTGGTTACCTTTGCTGTAAAAATGTTCCGCGGAGCTGAGGCTCCAGTGAGGATTGAACTCACGACCCCTGGTTTACAAGACCAGTGCTCTAACCACTGAGCTATGAAGCCACGAAACTGAGGATTTAGGGTCAAGAAATCTAGTGTGCCACATTTCATGTGGCTACTCGATACGGCGGCTGCATCGAAAAGCAGGACAGATCGGCGAGAGCAGTAAACGGAAGAAGATTTTCAGATGCGTGTTTTGCCGACCTTTACACAGAAGTTTTACGTCACAGCCAAAGGAGAACAAATACTAGTTTGGCAGTGTCCGTGCCACGGAGCAGCAGACAGGCTCCAGCGAGGGTTGAACTCGCGACCCCTGGTTTACGAGACCAGTGCTCTTACCACTGAGCTATAGAGCCCTTGTGCATGAAAAAGTAGTCAGCGTTTGCTCCTCAAATGTTGCCTGTATGATAATTCTGTCCCTATTTCATGATGCAAAGAGAAATTGACGGGAAAAATAAAATCCTAGCAGCTGTCCACGCACCAAAGCTCCATCAACAAAGCATGTATTTTTTGTGCTGAATTTGCTGTGACTTTCTCGCTAATGTGCAGGTCACTTTAACGAACGCACACTTTATGGCAACCCTTGAAGTAACCACTCTTGTCAAAAGAAGGCTGTCAACAGCAGACGACCCAAGAAAAGTGGTTACCTTTGCTGTAAAAATGTTCCGCGGAGCTGAGGCTCCAGTGAGGATTGAACTCACGACCCCTGGTTTACAAGACCAGTGCTCTAACCACTGAGCTATGAAGCCACGAAACTGAAGATTTAGGGTCAAGAAATCTAGTGTGCCACATTTCATGTGGCTACTCGATATGGCGGCTGCATCGAAAAGCAGGACAGATCGGCGAGAGCAGTAAACGGAAGAAGATTTTCAGATGCGTGTTTTGCCGACCTTTACACAGAAGTTTTATGTCACAGCCAAAGGAGAACAAATAATGGTATGGCAGGGTCCGTGCCACGGACCAGCAGACAGGCTCCAGCGAGGATTGAACTCGCGACCCCTGGTTTACGAGACCAGTGCTCTTACCACTGAGCTATAGAGCCCTTGTGCATGAAAATGTAGTCAGCGTTTGCTCCTCAAATGTTGCCTGTATGATAATTCTGTCCCTATTTTATGATGCAAAGAGAAATTGACGGGAAAAATAAAATCCTAGCAGCTGTCCACGCACCAAAGCTCCATCAACAAACCATGTATTTTTTGTGCTGAATTTGCTGTGACTTTCTCGCTAATGTGCAGGTCACTTTAACGAACGCACACTTTATGGCAACCCTTGAAGTAACCACTCTTGTCAAAAGAAGGCTGTCAACAGCAGACGACCCAAGAAAAGTGGTTACCTTTGCTGTAAAAATGTTCCGCAGAGCTGAGGCTCCAGTGAGGATTGAACTCACGACCCCTGGTTTACAAGACCAGTGCTCTAACCACTGAGCTATGAAGCCACGAAACTGAAGATTTAGGGTCAAGAAATCTAGTGTGCCACATTTCATGTGGCTACTCGATATGGCGGCTGCATCGAAAAGCAGGACAGATCGGCGAGAGCAGTAAACGGAAGAAGATTTTCAGATGCGTGTTTTGCCGACCTTTACACAGAAGTTTTACGTCACAGCCAAAGGAGAGCAAATAATGGTTTGGCACTGTCCGTGCCACGGAGCAGCAGACAGGCTCCAGCGAGGATTGAACTCGCGACCCCTGGTTTACGAGACCAGTGCTCTTACCACTGAGCTATAGAGCCCTTGTGCATGAAAAAGTAGTCAGCGTTTGCTCCTCAAATGTTGCCTGTATGATAATTCTGTCCCTATTTCATGATGCAAAGAGAAATTGACGGGAAAAATAAAATCCTAGCAGCTGTCCACGCACCAAAGCTCCATCAACAAAGCATGTATTTTTTGTGCTGAATTTGCTGTGACTTTCTCGCTAATGTGCAGGTCACTTTAACGAACGCACACTTTATGGCAACCCTTGAAGTAACCACTCTTGTCAAAAGAAGGCTGTCAACAGCAGACGACCCAAGAAAAGTGGTTACCTTTGCTGTAAAAATGTTCCGCGGAGCTGAGGCTCCAGTGAGGATTGAACTCACGACCCCTGGTTTACAAGACCAGTGCTCTAACCACTGAGCTATGAAGCCACGAAACTGAAGATTTAGGGTCAAGAAATCTAGTGTGCCACATTTCATGTGGCTACTCGATACGGCGGCTGCATCGAAAAGCAGGACAGATCGGCGAGAGCAGTAAATGGAAGAAGATTTTCAGATGCGTGTTTTGCCGACCTTTACACAGAAGTTTTATGTCACAGCCAAAGGAGAACAAATAATGGTATGGCAGGGTCCGTGCCACGGACCAGCAGACAGGCTCCAGCGAGGATTGAACTCGCGACCCCTGGTTTACGAGACCAGTGCTCTTACCACTGAGCTATAGAGCCCTTGTGCATGAAAATGTAGTCAGCGTTTGCTCCTCAAATGTTGCCTGTATGATAATTCTGTCCCTATTTCATGATGCAAAGAGAAATTGACGGGAAAAATAAAATCCTAGCAGCTGTCCACGCACCAAAGCTCCATCAACAAAGCATGTATTTTTTGTGCTGAATTTGCTGTGACTTTCTCGCTAATGTGCAGGTCACTTTAACGAACGCACACTTTATGGCAACCCTTGAAGTAACCACTCTTGTCAAAAGAAGGCTGTCAACAGCAGACGACCCAAGAAAAGTGGTTACCTTTGCTGTAAAAATGTTCCGCGGAGCTGAGGCTCCAGTGAGGATTGAACTCACGACCCCTGGTTTACAAGACCAGTGCTCTAACCACTGAGCTATGAAGCCACGAAACTGAGGATTTAGGGTCAAGAAATCTAGTGTGCCACATTTCATGTGGCTACTCGATACGGCGGCTGCATCGAAAAGCAGGACAGATCGGCGAGAGCAGTAAACGGAAGAAGATTTTCAGATGCGTGTTTTGCCGACCTTTACACAGAAGTTTTACGTCACAGCCAAAGGAGAACAAATACTAGTTTGGCAGTGTCCGTGCCACGGAGCAGCAGACAGGCTCCAGCGAGGGTTGAACTCGCGACCCCTGGTTTACGAGACCAGTGCTCTTACCACTGAGCTATAGAGCCCTTGTGCATGAAAAAGTAGTCAGCGTTTGCTCCTCAAATGTTGCCTGTATGATAATTCTGTCCCTATTTCATGATGCAAAGAGAAATTGACGGGAAAAATAAAATCCTAGCAGCTGTCCACGCACCAAAGCTCCATCAACAAAGCATGTATTTTTTGTGCTGAATTTGCTGTGACTTTCTCGCTAATGTGCAGGTCACTTTAACGAACGCACACTTTATGGCAACCCTTGAAGTAACCACTCTTGTCAAAAGAAGGCTGTCAACAGCAGACGACCCAAGAAAAGTGGTTACCTTTGCTGTAAAAATGTTCCGCGGAGCTGAGGCTCCAGTGAGGATTGAACTCACGACCCCTGGTTTACAAGACCAGTGCTCTAACCACTGAGCTATGAAGCCACGAAACTGAAGATTTAGGGTCAAGAAATCTAGTGTGCCACATTTCATGTGGCTACTCGATATGGCGGCTGCATCGAAAAGCAGGACAGATCGGCGAGAGCAGTAAACGGAAGAAGATTTTCAGATGCGTGTTTTGCCGACCTTTACACAGAAGTTTTATGTCACAGCCAAAGGAGAACAAATAATGGTATGGCAGGGTCCGTGCCACGGACCAGCAGACAGGCTCCAGCGAGGATTGAACTCGCGACCCCTGGTTTACGAGACCAGTGCTCTTACCACTGAGCTATAGAGCCCTTGTGCATGAAAATGTAGTCAGCGTTTGCTCCTCAAATGTTGCCTGTATGATAATTCTGTCCCTATTTTATGATGCAAAGAGAAATTGACGGGAAAAATAAAATCCTAGCAGCTGTCCACGCACCAAAGCTCCATCAACAAACCATGTATTTTTTGTGCTGAATTTGCTGTGACTTTCTCGCTAATGTGCAGGTCACTTTAACGAACGCACACTTTATGGCAACCCTTGAAGTAACCACTCTTGTCAAAAGAAGGCTGTCAACAGCAGACGACCCAAGAAAAGTGGTTACCTTTGCTGTAAAAATGTTCCGCAGAGCTGAGGCTCCAGTGAGGATTGAACTCACGACCCCTGGTTTACAAGACCAGTGCTCTAACCACTGAGCTATGAAGCCACGAAACTGAAGATTTAGGGTCAAGAAATCTAGTGTGCCACATTTCATGTGGCTACTCGATATGGCGGCTGCATCGAAAAGCAGGACAGATCGGCGAGAGCAGTAAACGGAAGAAGATTTTCAGATGCGTGTTTTGCCGACCTTTACACAGAAGTTTTACGTCACAGCCAAAGGAGAGCAAATAATGGTTTGGCACTGTCCGTGCCACGGAGCAGCAGACAGGCTCCAGCGAGGATTGAACTCGCGACCCCTGGTTTACGAGACCAGTGCTCTTACCACTGAGCTATAGAGCCCTTGTGCATGAAAAAGTAGTCAGCGTTTGCTCCTCAAATGTTGCCTGTATGATAATTCTGTCCCTATTTCATGATGCAAAGAGAAATTGACGGGAAAAATAAAATCCTAGCAGCTGTCCACGCACCAAAGCTCCATCAACAAAGCATGTATTTTTTGTGCTGAATTTGCTGTGACTTTCTCGCTAATGTGCAGGTCACTTTAACGAACGCACACTTTATGGCAACCCTTGAAGTAACCACTCTTGTCAAAAGAAGGCTGTCAACAGCAGACGACCCAAGAAAAGTGGTTACCTTTGCTGTAAAAATGTTCCGCGGAGCTGAGGCTCCAGTGAGGATTGAACTCACGACCCCTGGTTTACAAGACCAGTGCTCTAACCACTGAGCTATGAAGCCACGGAACTGAGGATTTAGGGTCAAGAAATCTAGTGTGCCACATTTCATGTGGCTACTCGATACGGCGGCTGCATCGAAAAGCAGGACAGATCGGCGAGAGCAGTAAACGGAAGAAGATTTTCAGATGCGTGTTTTGCCGACCTTTACACAGAAGTTTTACGTCACAGCCAAAGGAGAACAAATACTGGTTTGGCAGTGTCCGTGCCACGGAGCAGCGGACAGGCTCCAGCGAGGGTTGAACTCGCGACCCCTGGTTTACGAGACCAGTGCTCTTACCACTGAGCTATAGAGCCCTTGTGCATGAAAAAGTAGTCAGCGTTTGCTCCTCAAATGTTGCCTGTATGATAATTCTGTCCCTATTTCATGATGCAAAGAGAAATTGACGGGAAAAATAAAATCCTAGCAGCTGTCCACGCACCAAAGCTCCATCAACAAAGCATGTATTTTTTGTGCTGAATTTGCTGTGACTTTCTCGCTAATGTGCAGGTCACTTTAACGAACGCACACTTTATGGCAACCCTTGAAGTAACCACTCTTGTCAAAAGAAGGCTGTCAACAGCAGACGACCCAAGAAAAGTGGTTACCTTTGCTGTAAAAATGTTCCGCGGAGCTGAGGCTCCAGTGAGGATTGAACTCACGACCCCTGGTTTACAAGACCAGTGCTCTAACCACTGAGCTATGAAGCCACGAAACTGAAGATTTAGGGTCAAGAAATCTAGTGTGCCACATTTCATGTGGCTACTCGATATGGCGGCTGCATCGAAAAGCAGGACAGATCGGCGAGAGCAGTAAACGGAAGAAGATTTTCAGATGCGTGTTTTGCCGACCTTTACACAGAAGTTTTATGTCACAGCCAAAGGAGAACAAATAATGGTATGGCAGGGTCCGTGCCACGGACCAGCAGACAGGCTCCAGCGAGGATTGAACTCGCGACCCCTGGTTTACGAGACCAGTGCTCTTACCACTGAGCTATAGAGCCCTTGTGCATGAAAATGTAGTCAGCGTTTGCTCCTCAAATGTTGCCTGTATGATAATTCTGTCCCTATTTTATGATGCAAAGAGAAATTGACGGGAAAAATAAAATCCTAGCAGCTGTCCACGCACCAAAGCTCCATCAACAAACCATGTATTTTTTGTGCTGAATTTGCTGTGACTTTCTCGCTAATGTGCAGGTCACTTTAACGAACGCACACTTTATGGCAACCCTTGAAGTAACCACTCTTGTCAAAAGAAGGCTGTCAACAGCAGACGACCCAAGAAAAGTGGTTACCTTTGCTGTAAAAATGTTCCGCAGAGCTGAGGCTCCAGTGAGGATTGAACTCACGACCCCTGGTTTACAAGACCAGTGCTCTAACCACTGAGCTATGAAGCCACGAAACTGAAGATTTAGGGTCAAGAAATCTAGTGTGCCACATTTCATGTGGCTACTCGATATGGCGGCTGCATCGAAAAGCAGGACAGATCGGCGAGAGCAGTAAACGGAAGAAGATTTTCAGATGCGTGTTTTGCCGACCTTTACACAGAAGTTTTACGTCACAGCCAAAGGAGAGCAAATAATGGTTTGGCACTGTCCGTGCCACGGAGCAGCAGACAGGCTCCAGCGAGGATTGAACTCGCGACCCCTGGTTTACGAGACCAGTGCTCTTACCACTGAGCTATAGAGCCCTTGTGCATGAAAAAGTAGTCAGCGTTTGCTCCTCAAATGTTGCCTGTATGATAATTCTGTCCCTATTTCATGATGCAAAGAGAAATTGACGGGAAAAATAAAATCCTAGCAGCTGTCCACGCACCAAAGCTCCATCAACAAAGCATGTATTTTTTGTGCTGAATTTGCTGTGACTTTCTCGCTAATGTGCAGGTCACTTTAACGAACGCACACTTTATGGCAACCCTTGAAGTAACCACTCTTGTCAAAAGAAGGCTGTCAACAGCAGACGACCCAAGAAAAGTGGTTACCTTTGCTGTAAAAATGTTCCGCGGAGCTGAGGCTCCAGTGAGGATTGAACTCACGACCCCTGGTTTACAAGACCAGTGCTCTAACCACTGAGCTATGAAGCCACGGAACTGAGGATTTAGGGTCAAGAAATCTAGTGTGCCACATTTCATGTGGCTACTCGATACGGCGGCTGCATCGAAAAGCAGGACAGATCGGCGAGAGCAGTAAACGGAAGAAGATTTTCAGATGCGTGTTTTGCCGACCTTTACACAGAAGTTTTACGTCACAGCCAAAGGAGAACAAATACTGGTTTGGCAGTGTCCGTGCCACGGAGCAGCGGACAGGCTCCAGCGAGGGTTGAACTCGCGACCCCTGGTTTACGAGACCAGTGCTCTTACCACTGAGCTATAGAGCCCTTGTGCATGAAAAAGTAGTCAGCGTTTGCTCCTCAAATGTTGCCTGTATGATAATTCTGTCCCTATTTCATGATGCAAAGAGAAATTGACGGGAAAAATAAAATCCTAGCAGCTGTCCACGCACCAAAGCTCCATCAACAAAGCATGTATTTTTTGTGCTGAATTTGCTGTGACTTTCTCGCTAATGTGCAGGTCACTTTAACGAACGCACACTTTATGGCAACCCTTGAAGTAACCACTCTTGTCAAAAGAAGGCTGTCAACAGCAGACGACCCAAGAAAAGTGGTTACCTTTGCTGTAAAAATGTTCCGCGGAGCTGAGGCTCCAGTGAGGATTGAACTCACGACCCCTGGTTTACAAGACCAGTGCTCTAACCACTGAGCTATGAAGCCACGAAACTGAAGATTTAGGGTCAAGAAATCTAGTGTGCCACATTTCATGTGGCTACTCGATATGGCGGCTGCATCGAAAAGCAGGACAGATCGGCGAGAGCAGTAAACGGAAGAAGATTTTCAGATGCGTGTTTTGCCGACCTTTACACAGAAGTTTTATGTCACAGCCAAAGGAGAACAAATAATGGTATGGCAGGGTCCGTGCCACGGACCAGCAGACAGGCTCCAGCGAGGATTGAACTCGCGACCCCTGGTTTACGAGACCAGTGCTCTTACCACTGAGCTATAGAGCCCTTGTGCATGAAAATGTAGTCAGCGTTTGCTCCTCAAATGTTGCCTGTATGATAATTCTGTCCCTATTTTATGATGCAAAGAGAAATTGACGGGAAAAATAAAATCCTAGCAGCTGTCCACGCACCAAAGCTCCATCAACAAACCATGTATTTTTTGTGCTGAATTTGCTGTGACTTTCTCGCTAATGTGCAGGTCACTTTAACGAACGCACACTTTATGGCAACCCTTGAAGTAACCACTCTTGTCAAAAGAAGGCTGTCAACAGCAGACGACCCAAGAAAAGTGGTTACCTTTGCTGTAAAAATGTTCCGCAGAGCTGAGGCTCCAGTGAGGATTGAACTCACGACCCCTGGTTTACAAGACCAGTGCTCTAACCACTGAGCTATGAAGCCACGAAACTGAAGATTTAGGGTCAAGAAATCTAGTGTGCCACATTTCATGTGGCTACTCGATATGGCGGCTGCATCGAAAAGCAGGACAGATCGGCGAGAGCAGTAAACGGAAGAAGATTTTCAGATGCGTGTTTTGCCGACCTTTACACAGAAGTTTTACGTCACAGCCAAAGGAGAGCAAATAATGGTTTGGCACTGTCCGTGCCACGGAGCAGCAGACAGGCTCCAGCGAGGATTGAACTCGCGACCCCTGGTTTACGAGACCAGTGCTCTTACCACTGAGCTATAGAGCCCTTGTGCATGAAAAAGTAGTCAGCGTTTGCTCCTCAAATGTTGCCTGTATGATAATTCTGTCCCTATTTCATGATGCAAAGAGAAATTGACGGGAAAAATAAAATCCTAGCAGCTGTCCACGCACCAAAGCTCCATCAACAAAGCATGTATTTTTTGTGCTGAATTTGCTGTGACTTTCTCGCTAATGTGCAGGTCACTTTAACGAACGCACACTTTATGGCAACCCTTGAAGTAACCACTCTTGTCAAAAGAAGGCTGTCAACAGCAGACGACCCAAGAAAAGTGGTTACCTTTGCTGTAAAAATGTTCCGCGGAGCTGAGGCTCCAGTGAGGATTGAACTCACGACCCCTGGTTTACAAGACCAGTGCTCTAACCACTGAGCTATGAAGCCACGAAACTGAGGATTTAGGGTCAAGAAATCTAGTGTGCCACATTTCATGTGGCTACTCGATACGGCGGCTGCATCGAAAAGCAGGACAGATCGGCGAGAGCAGTAAACGGAAGAAGATTTTCAGATGCGTGTTTTGCCGACCTTTACACAGAAGTTTTACGTCACAGCCAAAGGAGAACAAATACTGGTTTGGCAGTGTCCGTGCCACGGAGCAGCGGACAGGCTCCAGCGAGGGTTGAACTCGCGACCCCTGGTTTACGAGACCAGTGCTCTTACCACTGAGCTATAGAGCCCTTGTGCATGAAAAAGTAGTCAGCGTTTGCTCCTCAAATGTTGCCTGTATGATAATTCTGTCCCTATTTCATGATGCAAAGAGAAATTGACGGGAAAAATAAAATCCTAGCAGCTGTCCACGCACCAAAGCTCCATCAACAAAGCATGTATTTTTTGTGCTGAATTTGCTGTGACTTTCTCGCTAATGTGCAGGTCACTTTAACGAACGCACACTTTATGGCAACCCTTGAAGTAACCACTCTTGTCAAAAGAAGGCTGTCAACAGCAGACGACCCAAGAAAAGTGGTTACCTTTGCTGTAAAAATGTTCCGCGGAGCTGAGGCTCCAGTGAGGATTGAACTCACGACCCCTGGTTTACAAGACCAGTGCTCTAACCACTGAGCTATGAAGCCACGAAACTGAAGATTTAGGGTCAAGAAATCTAGTGTGCCACATTTCATGTGGCTACTCGATATGGCGGCTGCATCGAAAAGCAGGACAGATCGGCGAGAGCAGTAAACGGAAGAAGATTTTCAGATGCGTGTTTTGCCGACCTTTACACAGAAGTTTTATGTCACAGCCAAAGGAGAACAAATAATGGTATGGCAGGGTCCGTGCCACGGACCAGCAGACAGGCTCCAGCGAGGATTGAACTCGCGACCCCTGGTTTACGAGACCAGTGCTCTTACCACTGAGCTATAGAGCCCTTGTGCATGAAAATGTAGTCAGCGTTTGCTCCTCAAATGTTGCCTGTATGATAATTCTGTCCCTATTTTATGATGCAAAGAGAAATTGACGGGAAAAATAAAATCCTAGCAGCTGTCCACGCACCAAAGCTCCATCAACAAACCATGTATTTTTTGTGCTGAATTTGCTGTGACTTTCTCGCTAATGTGCAGGTCACTTTAACGAACGCACACTTTATGGCAACCCTTGAAGTAACCACTCTTGTCAAAAGAAGGCTGTCAACAGCAGACGACCCAAGAAAAGTGGTTACCTTTGCTGTAAAAATGTTCCGCAGAGCTGAGGCTCCAGTGAGGATTGAACTCACAACCCCTGGTTTACAAGACCAGTGCTCTAACCACTGAGCTATGAAGCCACGAAACTGAAGATTTAGGGTCAAGAAATCTAGTGTGCCACATTTCATGTGGCTACTCGATATGGCGGCTGCATCGAAAAGCAGGACAGATCGGCGAGAGCAGTAAACGGAAGAAGATTTTCAGATGCGTGTTTTGCCGACCTTTACACAGAAGTTTTACGTCACAGCCAAAGGAGAGCAAATAATGGTTTGGCACTGTCCGTGCCACGGAGCAGCAGACAGGCTCCAGCGAGGATTGAACTCGCGACCCCTGGTTTACGAGACCAGTGCTCTTACCACTGAGCTATAGAGCCCTTGTGCATGAAAAAGTAGTCAGCGTTTGCTCCTCAAATGTTGCCTGTATGATAATTCTGTCCCTATTTCATGATGCAAAGAGAAATTGACGGGAAAAATAAAATCCTAGCAGCTGTCCACGCACCAAAGCTCCATCAACAAAGCATGTATTTTTTGTGCTGAATTTGCTGTGACTTTCTCGCTAATGTGCAGGTCACTTTAACGAACGCACACTTTATGGCAACCCTTGAAGTAACCACTCTTGTCAAAAGAAGGCTGTCAACAGCAGACGACCCAAGAAAAGTGGTTACCTTTGCTGTAAAAATGTTCCGCGGAGCTGAGGCTCCAGTGAGGATTGAACTCACGACCCCTGGTTTACAAGACCAGTGCTCTAACCACTGAGCTATGAAGCCACGAAACTGAAGATTTAGGGTCAAGAAATCTAGTGTGCCACATTTCATGTGGCTACTCGATATGGCGGCTGCATCGAAAAGCAGGACAGATCGGCGAGAGCAGTAAACGGAAGAAGATTTTCAGATGCGTGTTTTGCCGACCTTTACACAGAAGTTTTATGTCACAGCCAAAGGAGAACAAATAATGGTATGGCAGGGTCCGTGCCACGGACCAGCAGACAGGCTCCAGCGAGGATTGAACTCGCGACCCCTGGTTTACGAGACCAGTGCTCTTACCACTGAGCTATAGAGCCCTTGTGCATGAAAATGTAGTCAGCGTTTGCTCCTCAAATGTTGCCTGTATGATAATTCTGTCCCTATTTCATGATGCAAAGAGAAATTGACGGGAAAAATAAAATCCTAGCAGCTGTCCACGCACCAAAGCTCCATCAACAAAGCATGTATTTTTTGTGCTGAATTTGCTGTGACTTTCTCGCTAATGTGCAGGTCACTTTAACGAACGCACACTTTATGGCAACCCTTGAAGTAACCACTCTTGTCAAAAGAAGGCTGTCAACAGCAGACGACCCAAGAAAAGTGGTTACCTTTGCTGTAAAAATGTTCCGCGGAGCTGAGGCTCCAGTGAGGATTGAACTCACAACCACTGGTTTACAAGACCAGTGCTCTAACCACTGAGCTATGAAGCCACGAAACTGAGGATTTAGGGTCAAGAAATCTAGTGTGCCACATTTCATGTGGCTACTCGATACGGCGGCTGCATCGAAAAGCAGGACAGATCGGCGAGAGCAGTAAACGGAAGAAGATTTTCAGATGCGTGTTTTGCCGACCTTTAC
The DNA here is from genome assembly GCF_018492685.1 of Alosa sapidissima. NCBI lineage: Eukaryota > Metazoa > Chordata > Actinopteri > Clupeiformes > Clupeidae > Alosa > Alosa sapidissima. Next base: position 4,597,982 of record NC_055964.1, read on the forward strand.
ACAGAAGTTTTACGTCACAGCCAAAGGAGAACAAATACTGGTTTGGCAGTGTCCGTGCCACGGAGCAGCGGACAGGCTCCAGCGAGGGTTGAACTCGCGACCCCTGGTTTACGAGACCAGTGCTCTTACCACTGAGCTATAGAGCCCTTGTGCATGAAAAAGTAGTCAGCGTTTGCTCCTCAAATGTTGCCTGTATGATAATTCTGTCCCTATTTCATGATGCAAAGAGAAATTGACGGGAAAAATAAAATCCTAGCAGCTGTCCACGCACCAAAGCTCCATCAACAAAGCATGTATTTTTTGTGCTGAATTTGCTGTGACTTTCTCGCTAATGTGCAGGTCACTTTAACGAACGCACACTTTATGGCAACCCTTGAAGTAACCACTCTTGTCAAAAGAAGGCTGTCAACAGCAGACGACCCAAGAAAAGTGGTTACCTTTGCTGTAAAAATGTTCCGCGGAGCTGAGGCTCCAGTGAGGATTGAACTCACGACCACTGGTTTACAAGACCAGTGCTCTAACCACTGAGCTATGAAGCCACGAAACTGAGGATTTAGGGTCAAGAAATCTAGTGTGCCACATTTCATGTGGCTACTCGATACGGCGGCTGCATCGAAAAGCAGGACAGATCGGCGAGAGCAGTAAACGGAAGAAGATTTTCAGATGCGTGTTTTGCCGACCTTTACACAGAAGTTTTACGTCACAGCCAAAGGAGAACAAATACTGGTTTGGCAGTGTCCGTGCCACGGAGCAGCGGACAGGCTCCAGCGAGGGTTGAACTCGCGACCCCTGGTTTACGAGACCAGTGCTCTTACCACTGAGCTATAGAGCCCTTGTGCATGAAAAAGTAGTCAGCGTTTGCTCCTCAAATGTTGCCTGTATGATAATTCTGTCCCTATTTCATGATGCAAAGAGAAATTGACGGGAAAAATAAAATCCTAGCAGCTGTCCACGCACCAAAGCTCCATCAACAAAGCATGTATTTTTTGTGCTGAATTTGCTGTGACTTTCTCGCTAATGTGCAGGTCACTTTAACGAACGCACACTTTATGGCAACCCTTGAAGTAACCACTCTTGTCAAAAGAAGGCTGTCAACAGCAGACGACCCAAGAAAAGTGGTTACCTTTGCTGTAAAAATGTTCCGCGGAGCTGAGGCTCCAGTGAGGATTGAACTCACGACCCCTGGTTTACAAGACCAGTGCTCTAACCACTGAGCTATGAAGCCACGAAACTGAAGATTTAGGGTCAAGAAATCTAGTGTGCCACATTTCATGTGGCTACTCGATATGGCGGCTGCATCGAAAAGCAGGACAGATCGGCGAGAGCAGTAAACGGAAGAAGATTTTCAGATGCGTGTTTTGCCGACCTTTACACAGAAGTTTTACGTCACAGCCAAAGGAGAGCAAATAATGGTTTGGCACTGTCCGTGCCACGGAGCAGCAGACAGGCTCCAGCGAGGATTGAACTCGCGACCCCTGGTTTACGAGACCAGTGCTCTTACCACTGAGCTATAGAGCCCTTGTGCATGAAAAAGTAGTCAGCGTTTGCTCCTCAAATGTTGCCTGTATGATAATTCTGTCCCTATTTCATGATGCAAAGAGAAATTGACGGGAAAAATAAAATCCTAGCAGCTGTCCACGCACCAAAGCTCCATCAACAAAGCATGTATTTTTTGTGCTGAATTTGCTGTGACTTTCTCGCTAATGTGCAGGTCACTTTAACGAACGCACACTTTATGGCAACCCTTGAAGTAACCACTCTTGTCAAAAGAAGGCTGTCAACAGCAGACGACCCAAGAAAAGTGGTTACCTTTGCTGTAAAAATGTTCCGCGGAGCTGAGGCTCCAGTGAGGATTGAACTCACGACCCCTGGTTTACAAGACCAGTGCTCTAACCACTGAGCTATGAAGCCACGAAACTGAGGATTTAGGGTCAAGAAATCTAGTGTGCCACATTTCATGTGGCTACTCGATACGGCGGCTGCATCGAAAAGCAGGACAGATCGGCGAGAGCAGTAAACGGAAGAAGATTTTCAGATGCGTGTTTTGCCGACCTTTACACAGAAGTTTTACGTCACAGCCAAAGGAGAACAAATACTGGTTTGGCAGTGTCCGTGCCACGGAGCAGCGGACAGGCTCCAGCGAGGGTTGAACTCGCGACCCCTGGTTTACGAGACCAGTGCTCTTACCACTGAGCTATAGAGCCCTTGTGCATGAAAAAGTAGTCAGCGTTTGCTCCTCAAATGTTGCCTGTATGATAATTCTGTCCCTATTTCATGATGCAAAGAGAAATTGACGGGAAAAATAAAATCCTAGCAGCTGTCCACGCACCAAAGCTCCATCAACAAAGCATGTATTTTTTGTGCTGAATTTGCTGTGACTTTCTCGCTAATGTGCAGGTCACTTTAACGAACGCACACTTTATGGCAACCCTTGAAGTAACCACTCTTGTCAAAAGAAGGCTGTCAACAGCAGACGACCCAAGAAAAGTGGTTACCTTTGCTGTAAAAATGTTCCGCGGAGCTGAGGCTCCAGTGAGGATTGAACTCACGACCCCTGGTTTACAAGACCAGTGCTCTAACCACTGAGCTATGAAGCCACGAAACTGAAGATTTAGGGTCAAGAAATCTAGTGTGCCACATTTCATGTGGCTACTCGATATGGCGGCTGCATCGAAAAGCAGGACAGATCGGCGAGAGCAGTAAACGGAAGAAGATTTTCAGATGCGTGTTTTGCCGACCTTTACACAGAAGTTTTACGTCACAGCCAAAGGAGAACAAATACTGGTTTGGCAGTGTCCGTGCCACGGAGCAGCGGACAGGCTCCAGCGAGGGTTGAACTCGCGACCCCTGGTTTACGAGACCAGTGCTCTTACCACTGAGCTATAGAGCCCTTGTGCATGAAAAAGTAGTCAGCGTTTGCTCCTCAAATGTTGCCTGTATGATAATTCTGTCCCTATTTCATGATGCAAAGAGAAATTGACGGGAAAAATAAAATCCTAGCAGCTGTCCACGCACCAAAGCTCCATCAACAAAGCATGTATTTTTTGTGCTGAATTTGCTGTGACTTTCTCGCTAATGTGCAGGTCACTTTAACGAACGCACACTTTATGGCAACCCTTGAAGTAACCACTCTTGTCAAAAGAAGGCTGTCAACAGCAGACGACCCAAGAAAAGTGGTTACCTTTGCTGTAAAAATGTTCCGCGGAGCTGAGGCTCCAGTGAGGATTGAACTCACGACCCCTGGTTTACAAGACCAGTGCTCTAACCACTGAGCTATGAAGCCACGAAACTGAAGATTTAGGGTCAAGAAATCTAGTGTGCCACATTTCATGTGGCTACTCGATATGGCGGCTGCATCGAAAAGCAGGACAGATCGGCGAGAGCAGTAAACGGAAGAAGATTTTCAGATGCGTGTTTTGCCGACCTTTACACAGAAGTTTTACGTCACAGCCAAAGGAGAGCAAATAATGGTTTGGCACTGTCCGTGCCACGGAGCAGCAGACAGGCTCCAGCGAGGATTGAACTCGCGACCCCTGGTTTACGAGACCAGTGCTCTTACCACTGAGCTATAGAGCCCTTGTGCATGAAAAAGTAGTCAGCGTTTGCTCCTCAAATGTTGCCTGTATGATAATTCTGTCCCTATTTCATGATGCAAAGAGAAATTGACGGGAAAAATAAAATCCTAGCAGCTGTCCACGCACCAAAGCTCCATCAACAAAGCATGTATTTTTTGTGCTGAATTTGCTGTGACTTTCTCGCTAATGTGCAGGTCACTTTAACGAACGCACACTTTATGGCAACCCTTGAAGTAACCACTCTTGTCAAAAGAAGGCTGTCAACAGCAGACGACCCAAGAAAAGTGGTTACCTTTGCTGTAAAAATGTTCCGCGGAGCTGAGGCTCCAGTGAGGATTGAACTCACGACCCCTGGTTTACAAGACCAGTGCTCTAACCACTGAGCTATGAAGCCACGAAACTGAGGATTTAGGGTCAAGAAATCTAGTGTGCCACATTTCATGTGGCTACTCGATACGGCGGCTGCATCGAAAAGCAGGACAGATCGGCGAGAGCAGTAAACGGAAGAAGATTTTCAGATGCGTGTTTTGCCGACCTTTACACAGAAGTTTTACGTCACAGCCAAAGGAGAACAAATACTGGTTTGGCAGTGTCCGTGCCACGGAGCAGCGGACAGGCTCCAGCGAGGGTTGAACTCGCGACCCCTGGTTTACGAGACCAGTGCTCTTACCACTGAGCTATAGAGCCCTTGTGCATGAAAAAGTAGTCAGCGTTTGCTCCTCAAATGTTGCCTGTATGATAATTCTGTCCCTATTTCATGATGCAAAGAGAAATTGACGGGAAAAATAAAATCCTAGCAGCTGTCCACGCACCAAAGCTCCATCAACAAAGCATGTATTTTTTGTGCTGAATTTGCTGTGACTTTCTCGCTAATGTGCAGGTCACTTTAACGAACGCACACTTTATGGCAACCCTTGAAGTAACCACTCTTGTCAAAAGAAGGCTGTCAACAGCAGACGACCCAAGAAAAGTGGTTACCTTTGCTGTAAAAATGTTCCGCGGAGCTGAGGCTCCAGTGAGGATTGAACTCACGACCCCTGGTTTACAAGACCAGTGCTCTAACCACTGAGCTATGAAGCCACGAAACTGAAGATTTAGGGTCAAGAAATCTAGTGTGCCACATTTCATGTGGCTACTCGATATGGCGGCTGCATCGAAAAGCAGGACAGATCGGCGAGAGCAGTAAACGGAAGAAGATTTTCAGATGCGTGTTTTGCCGACCTTTACACAGAAGTTTTACGTCACAGCCAAAGGAGAACAAATACTGGTTTGGCAGTGTCCGTGCCACGGAGCAGCGGACAGGCTCCAGCGAGGGTTGAACTCGCGACCCCTGGTTTACGAGACCAGTGCTCTTACCACTGAGCTATAGAGCCCTTGTGCATGAAAAAGTAGTCAGCGTTTGCTCCTCAAATGTTGCCTGTATGATAATTCTGTCCCTATTTCATGATGCAAAGAGAAATTGACGGGAAAAATAAAATCCTAGCAGCTGTCCACGCACCAAAGCTCCATCAACAAAGCATGTATTTTTTGTGCTGAATTTGCTGTGACTTTCTCGCTAATGTGCAGGTCACTTTAACGAACGCACACTTTATGGCAACCCTTGAAGTAACCACTCTTGTCAAAAGAAGGCTGTCAACAGCAGACGACCCAAGAAAAGTGGTTACCTTTGCTGTAAAAATGTTCCGCGGAGCTGAGGCTCCAGTGAGGATTGAACTCACGACCCCTGGTTTACAAGACCAGTGCTCTAACCACTGAGCTATGAAGCCACGAAACTGAAGATTTAGGGTCAAGAAATCTAGTGTGCCACATTTCATGTGGCTACTCGATATGGCGGCTGCATCGAAAAGCAGGACAGATCGGCGAGAGCAGTAAACGGAAGAAGATTTTCAGATGCGTGTTTTGCCGACCTTTACACAGAAGTTTTACGTCACAGCCAAAGGAGAACAAATACTGGTTTGGCAGTGTCCGTGCCACGGAGCAGCGGACAGGCTCCAGCGAGGGTTGAACTCGCGACCCCTGGTTTACGAGACCAGTGCTCTTACCACTGAGCTATAGAGCCCTTGTGCATGAAAAAGTAGTCAGCGTTTGCTCCTCAAATGTTGCCTGTATGATAATTCTGTCCCTATTTCATGATGCAAAGAGAAATTGACGGGAAAAATAAAATCCTAGCAGCTGTCCACGCACCAAAGCTCCATCAACAAAGCATGTATTTTTTGTGCTGAATTTGCTGTGACTTTCTCGCTAATGTGCAGGTCACTTTAACGAACGCACACTTTATGGCAACCCTTGAAGTAACCACTCTTGTCAAAAGAAGGCTGTCAACAGCAGACGACCCAAGAAAAGTGGTTACCTTTGCTGTAAAAATGTTCCGCGGAGCTGAGGCTCCAGTGAGGATTGAACTCACGACCCCTGGTTTACAAGACCAGTGCTCTAACCACTGAGCTATGAAGCCACGAAACTGAAGATTTAGGGTCAAGAAATCTAGTGTGCCACATTTCATGTGGCTACTCGATACGGCGGCTGCATCGAAAAGCAGGACAGATCGGCGAGAGCAGTAAACGGAAGAAGATTTTCAGATGCGTGTTTTGCCGACCTTTACACAGAAGTTTTATGTCACAGCCAAAGGAGAACAAATAATGGTATGGCAGGGTCCGTGCCACGGACCAGCAGACAGGCTCCAGCGAGGATTGAACTCGCGACCCCTGGTTTACGAGACCAGTGCTCTTACCACTGAGCTATAGAGCCCTTGTGCATGAAAATGTAGTCAGCGTTTGCTCCTCAAATGTTGCCTGTATGATAATTCTGTCCCTATTTTATGATGCAAAGAGAAATTGACGGGAAAAATAAAATCCTAGCAGCTGTCCACGCACCAAAGCTCCATCAACAAAGCATGTATTTTTTGTGCTGAATTTGCTGTGACTTTCTCGCTAATGTGCAGGTCACTTTAACGAACGCACACTTTATGGCAACCCTTGAAGTAACCACTCTTGTCAAAAGAAGGCTGTCAACAGCAGACGACCCAAGAAAAGTGGTTACCTTTGCTGTAAAAATGTTCCGCAGAGCTGAGGCTCCAGTGAGGATTGAACTCACGACCCCTGGTTTACAAGACCAGTGCTCTAACCACTGAGCTATGAAGCCACGAAACTGAGGATTTAGGGTCAAGAAATCTAGTGTGCCACATTTCATGTGGCTACTCGATACGGCGGCTGCATCGAAAAGCAGGACAGATCGGCGAGAGCAGTAAACGGAAGAAGATTTTCAGATGCGTGTTTTGCCGACCTTTACACAGAAGTTTTACGTCACAGCCAAAGGAGAACAAATACTGGTTTGGCAGTGTCCGTGCCACGGAGCAGCGGACAGGCTCCAGCGAGGGTTGAACTCGCGACCCCTGGTTTACGAGACCAGTGCTCTTACCACTGAGCTATAGAGCCCTTGTGCATGAAAAAGTAGTCAGCGTTTGCTCCTCAAATGTTGCCTGTATGATAATTCTGTCCCTATTTCATGATGCAAAGAGAAATTGACGGGAAAAATAAAATCCTAGCAGCTGTCCACGCACCAAAGCTCCATCAACAAAGCATGTATTTTTTGTGCTGAATTTGCTGTGACTTTCTCGCTAATGTGCAGGTCACTTTAACGAACGCACACTTTATGGCAACCCTTGAAGTAACCACTCTTGTCAAAAGAAGGCTGTCAACAGCAGACGACCCAAGAAAAGTGGTTACCTTTGCTGTAAAAATGTTCCGCGGAGCTGAGGCTCCAGTGAGGATTGAACTCACGACCCCTGGTTTACAAGACCAGTGCTCTAACCACTGAGCTATGAAGCCACGAAACTGAAGATTTAGGGTCAAGAAATCTAGTGTGCCACATTTCATGTGGCTACTCGATATGGCGGCTGCATCGAAAAGCAGGACAGATCGGCGAGAGCAGTAAACGGAAGAAGATTTTCAGATGCGTGTTTTGCCGACCTTTACACAGAAGTTTTATGTCACAGCCAAAGGAGAACAAATAATGGTATGGCAGGGTCCGTGCCACGGACCAGCAGACAGGCTCCAGCGAGGATTGAACTCGCGACCCCTGGTTTACGAGACCAGTGCTCTTACCACTGAGCTATAGAGCCCTTGTGCATGAAAATGTAGTCAGCGTTTGCTCCTCAAATGTTGCCTGTATGATAATTCTGTCCCTATTTTATGATGCAAAGAGAAATTGATGGGAAAAATAAAATCCTAGCAGCTGTCCACGCACCAAAGCTCCATCAACAAACCATGTATTTTTTGTGCTGAATTTGCTGTGACTTTCTCGCTAATGTGCAGGTCACTTTAACGAACGCACACTTTATGGCAACCCTTGAAGTAACCACTCTTGTCAAAAGAAGGCTGTCAACAGCAGACGACCCAAGAAAAGTGGTTACCTTTGCTGTAAAAATGTTCCGCAGAGCTGAGGCTCCAGTGAGGATTGAACTCACGACCCCTGGTTTACAAGACCAGTGCTCTAACCACTGAGCTATGAAGCCACGAAACTGAAGATTTAGGGTCAAGAAATCTAGTGTGCCACATTTCATGTGGCTACTCGATATGGCGGCTGCATCGAAAAGCAGGACAGATCGGCGAGAGCAGTAAACGGAAGAAGATTTTCAGATGCGTGTTTTGCCGACCTTTACACAGAAGTTTTACGTCACAGCCAAAGGAGAGCAAATAATGGTTTGGCACTGTCCGTGCCACGGAGCAGCAGACAGGCTCCAGCGAGGATTGAACTCGCGACCCCTGGTTTACGAGACCAGTGCTCTTACCACTGAGCTATAGAGCCCTTGTGCATGAAAAAGTAGTCAGCGTTTGCTCCTCAAATGTTGCCTGTATGATAATTCTGTCCCTATTTCATGATGCAAAGAGAAATTGACGGGAAAAATAAAATCCTAGAAGCTGTCCACGCACCAAAGCTCCATCAACAAAGCATGTATTTTTTGTGCTGAATTTGCTGTGACTTTCTCGCTAATGTGCAGGTCACTTTAACGAACGCACACTTTATGGCAACCCTTGAAGTAACCACTCTTGTCAAAAGAAGGCTGTCAACAGCAGACGACCCAAGAAAAGTGGTTACCTTTGCTGTAAAAATGTTCCGCGGAGCTGAGGCTCCAGTGAGGATTGAACTCACGACCCCTGGTTTACAAGACCAGTGCTCTAACCACTGAGCTATGAAGCCACGAAACTGAAGATTTAGGGTCAAGAAATCTAGTGTGCCACATTTCATGTGGCTACTCGATACGGCGGCTGCATCGAAAAGCAGGACAGATCGGCGAGAGCAGTAAACGGAAGAAGATTTTCAGATGCGTGTTTTGCCGACCTTTACACAGAAGTTTTATGTCACAGCCAAAGGAGAACAAATAATGGTATGGCAGGGTCCGTGCCACGGACCAGCAGACAGGCTCCAGCGAGGATTGAACTCGCGACCCCTGGTTTACGAGACCAGTGCTCTTACCACTGAGCTATAGAGCCCTTGTGCATGAAAATGTAGTCAGCGTTTGCTCCTCAAATGTTGCCTGTATGATAATTCTGTCCCTATTTCATGATGCAAAGAGAAATTGACGGGAAAAATAAAATCCTAGAAGCTGTCCACGCACCAAAGCTCCATCAACAAAGCATGTATTTTTTGTGCTGAATTTGCTGTGACCTTCTCGCTAATGTGCAGGTCACTTTAACGAACGCACACTTTATGGCAACCCTTGAAGTAACCACTCTTGTCAAAAGAAGGCTGTCAACAGCAGACGACCCAAGAAAAGTGGTTACCTTTGCTGTAAAAATGTTCCGCGGAGCTGAGGCTCCAGTGAGGATTGAACTCGCGACACCTGGTTTACGAGACCAGTGCTCTTGCCACTGAGCTATGAAGCCACGAAACTGAAGATTTAGGGTCAAGAAATCTAGTGTGCCACATGGCTACTCGATATGGCGGCTGCATCGAAAAGCAGGACAGATCGGCGAGAGCAGTAAAGGGAAGAAGATTTTCAGATGCGTGTTTTGCCGACCTTTACACAGAAGTTTTACGTCACAGCCAAAGGAGAACAAATAATGGTATGGCAGTGTCTGTGCCACGGAGCAGCAGAAAGGCTCCAGCGAGGATTGAACTCGCGACCCCTGGTTTACGAGACCAGTGCTCTTACCACTGAGCTATAGAGCCCTTGTGCATGAAAAAGTAGTCAGCGTTTGCTCCTCAAATGTTGCCTGTATGATAATTCTGTCCCTATTTCATGATGCAAAGAGAAATTGACGGGAAAAATAAAATCCTAGCAGCTGTCCACGCACCAAAGCTCCATCAACAAAGCATGTATTTTTTGTGCTGAATTTGCTGTGACTTTCTCGCTAATGTGCAGGTCACTTTAACGAACGCACACTTTATGGCAACCCTTGAAGTAACCACTCTTGTCAAAAGAAGGCTGTCAACAGCAGACGACCCAAGAAAAGTGGTTACCTTTGCTGTAAAAATGTTCCGCGGAGCTGAGGCTCCAGTGAGGATTGAACTCACGATCCCTGGTTTACAAGACCAGTGCTCTAACCACTGAGCTATGAAGCCACGAAACTGAAGATTTAGGGTCAAGAAATCTAGTGTTCCACATTTCATGTGGCTACTCGATATGGCGGCTGCATCGAAAAGCAGGACAGATCGGCGAGAGCAGTAAACGGAAGAAGATTTTCAGATGCGTGTTTTGCCGACCTTTACACAGAAGTTTTATGTCACAGCCAAAGGAGAACAAATAATGGTATGGCAGGGTCCGTGCCACGGACCAGCAGACAGGCTCCAGCGAGGATTGAACTCGCGACCCCTGGTTTACGAGACCAGTGCTCTTACCACTGAGCTATAGAGCCCTTGTGCATGAAAATGTAGTCAGCGTTTGCTCCTCAAATGTTGCCTGTATGATAATTCTGTCCCTATTTTATGATGCAAAGAGAAATTGATGGGAAAAATAAAATCCTAGCAGCTGTCCACGCACCAAAGCTCCATCAACAAACCATGTATTTTTTGTGCTGAATTTGCTGTGACTTTCTCGCTAATGTGCAGGTCACTTTAACGAACGCACACTTTATGGCAACCCTTGAAGTAACCACTCTTGTCAAAAGAAGGCTGTCAACAGCAGACGACCCAAGAAAAGTGGTTACCTTTGCTGTAAAAATGTTCCGCAGAGCTGAGGCTCCAGTGAGGATTGAACTCACGACCCCTGGTTTACAAGACCAGTGCTCTAACCACTGAGCTATGAAGCCACGAAACTGAAGATTTAGGGTCAAGAAATCTAGTGTGCCACATTTCATGTGGCTACTCGATATGGCGGCTGCATCGAAAAGCAGGACAGATCGGCGAGAGCAGTAAACGGAAGAAGATTTTCAGATGCGTGTTTTGCCGACCTTTACACAGAAGTTTTACGTCACAGCCAAAGGAGAGCAAATAATGGTTTGGCACTGTCCGTGCCACGGAGCAGCAGACAGGCTCCAGCGAGGATTGAACTCGCGACCCCTGGTTTACGAGACCAGTGCTCTTACCACTGAGCTATAGAGCCCTTGTGCATGAAAAAGTAGTCAGCGTTTGCTCCTCAAATGTTGCCTGTATGATAATTCTGTCCCTATTTCATGATGCAAAGAGAAATTGACGGGAAAAATAAAATCCTAGAAGCTGTCCACGCACCAAAGCTCCATCAACAAACCATGTATTTTTTGTGCTGAATTTGCTGTGACTTTCTCGCTAATGTGCAGGTCACTTTAACGAACGCACTTTATGGCAACCCTTGAAGTAACCACTCTTGTCAAAAGAAGGCTGTCAACAGCAGACGACCCAAGAAAAGTGGTTACCTTTGCTGTAAAAATGTTCCGCAGAGCTGAGGCTCCAGTGAGGATTGAACTCACGACCCCTGGTTTACAAGACCAGTGCTCTATCCACTGAGCTATGAAGCCACGAAACTGAGGATTTAGGGTCAAGAAATCTAGTGTGCCACATTTCATGTGGCTACTCGATACGGCGGCTGCATCGAAAAGCAGGACAGATCGGCGAGAGCAGTAAACGGAAGAAGATTTTCAGATGCGTGTTTTGCCGACCTTTACACAGAAGTTTTATGTCACAGCCAAAGGAGAACAAATAATGGTATGGCAGGGTCCGTGCCACGGACCAGCAGACAGGCTCCAGCGAGGATTGAACTCGCGACCCCTGGTTTACGAGACCAGTGCTCTTACCACTGAGCTATAGAGCCCTTGTGCATGAAAATGTAGTCAGCGTTTGCTCCTCAAATGTTGCCTGTATGATAATTCTGTCCCTATTTCATGATGCAAAGAGAAATTGACGGGAAAAATAAAATCCTAGAAGCTGTCCACGCACCAAAGCTCCATCAACAAAGCATGTATTTTTTGTGCTGAATTTGCTGTGACCTTCTCGCTAATGTGCAGGTCACTTTAACGAACGCACACTTTATGGCAACCCTTGAAGTAACCACTCTTGTCAAAAGAAGGCTGTCAACAGCAGACGACCCAAGAAAAGTGGTTACCTTTGCTGTAAAAATGTTCCGCGGAGCTGAGGCTCCAGTGAGGATTGAACTCGCGACACCTGGTTTACGAGACCAGTGCTCTTGCCACTGAGCTATGAAGCCACGAAACTGAAGATTTAGGGTCAAGAAATCTAGTGTGCCACATGGCTACTCGATATGGCGGCTGCATCGAAAAGCAGGACAGATCGGCGAGAGCAGTAAAGGGAAGAAGATTTTCAGATGCGTGTTTTGCCGACCTTTACACAGAAGTTTTACGTCACAGCCAAAGGAGAACAAATAATGGTATGGCAGTGTCTGTGCCACGGAGCAGCAGAAAGGCTCCAGCGAGGATTGAACTCGCGACCCCTGGTTTACGAGACCAGTGCTCTTACCACTGAGCTATAGAGCCCTTGTGCATGAAAAAGTAGTCAGCGTTTGCTCCTCAAATGTTGCCTGTATGATAATTCTGTCCCTATTTCATGATGCAAAGAGAAATTGACGGGAAAAATAAAATCCTAGCAGCTGTCCACGCACCAAAGCTCCATCAACAAAGCATGTATTTTTTGTGCTGAATTTGCTGTGACTTTCTCGCTAATGTGCAGGTCACTTTAACGAACGCACACTTTATGGCAACCCTTGAAGTAACCACTCTTGTCAAAAGAAGGCTGTCAACAGCAGACGACCCAAGAAAAGTGGTTACCTTTGCTGTAAAAATGTTCCGCGGAGCTGAGGCTCCAGTGAGGATTGAACTCACGATCCCTGGTTTACAAGACCAGTGCTCTAACCACTGAGCTATGAAGCCACGAAACTGAAGATTTAGGGTCAAGAAATCTAGTGTTCCACATTTCATGTGGCTACTCGATATGGCGGCTGCATCGAAAAGCAGGACAGATCGGCGAGAGCAGTAAACGGAAGAAGATTTTCAGATGCGTGTTTTGCCGACCTTTACACAGAAGTTTTATGTCACAGCCAAAGGAGAACAAATAATGGTATGGCAGGGTCCGTGCCACGGACCAGCAGACAGGCTCCAGCGAGGATTGAACTCGCGACCCCTGGTTTACGAGACCAGTGCTCTTACCACTGAGCTATAGAGCCCTTGTGCATGAAAATGTAGTCAGCGTTTGCTCCTCAAATGTTGCCTGTATGATAATTCTGTCCCTATTTTATGATGCAAAGAGAAATTGATGGGAAAAATAAAATCCTAGCAGCTGTCCACGCACCAAAGCTCCATCAACAAACCATGTATTTTTTGTGCTGAATTTGCTGTGACTTTCTCGCTAATGTGCAGGTCACTTTAACGAACGCACACTTTATGGCAACCCTTGAAGTAACCACTCTTGTCAAAAGAAGGCTGTCAACAGCAGACGACCCAAGAAAAGTGGTTACCTTTGCTGTAAAAATGTTCCGCAGAGCTGAGGCTCCAGTGAGGATTGAACTCACGACCCCTGGTTTACAAGACCAGTGCTCTAACCACTGAGCTATGAAGCCACGAAACTGAAGATTTAGGGTCAAGAAATCTAGTGTGCCACATTTCATGTGGCTACTCGATATGGCGGCTGCATCGAAAAGCAGGACAGATCGGCGAGAGCAGTAAACGGAAGAAGATTTTCAGATGCGTGTTTTGCCGACCTTTACACAGAAGTTTTACGTCACAGCCAAAGGAGAGCAAATAATGGTTTGGCACTGTCCGTGCCACGGAGCAGCAGACAGGCTCCAGCGAGGATTGAACTCGCGACCCCTGGTTTACGAGACCAGTGCTCTTACCACTGAGCTATAGAGCCCTTGTGCATGAAAAAGTAGTCAGCGTTTGCTCCTCAAATGTTGCCTGTATGATAATTCTGTCCCTATTTCATGATGCAAAGAGAAATTGACGGGAAAAATAAAATCCTAGAAGCTGTCCACGCACCAAAGCTCCATCAACAAACCATGTATTTTTTGTGCTGAATTTGCTGTGACTTTCTCGCTAATGTGCAGGTCACTTTAACGAACGCACTTTATGGCAACCCTTGAAGTAACCACTCTTGTCAAAAGAAGGCTGTCAACAGCAGACGACCCAAGAAAAGTGGTTACCTTTGCTGTAAAAATGTTCCGCAGAGCTGAGGCTCCAGTGAGGATTGAACTCACGACCCCTGGTTTACAAGACCAGTGCTCTATCCACTGAGCTATGAAGCCACGAAACTGAGGATTTAGGGTCAAGAAATCTAGTGTGCCACATTTCATGTGGCTACTCGATACGGCGGCTGCATCGAAAAGCAGGACAGATCGGCGAGAGCAGTAAACGGAAGAAGATTTTCAGATGCGTGTTTTGCCGACCTTTACACAGAAGTTTTATGTCACAGCCAAAGGAGAACAAATAATGGTATGGCAGGGTCCGTGCCACGGACCAGCAGACAGGCTCCAGCGAGGATTGAACTCGCGACCCCTGGTTTACGAGACCAGTGCTCTTACCACTGAGCTATAGAGCCCTTGTGCATGAAAATGTAGTCAGCGTTTGCTCCTCAAATGTTGCCTGTATGATAATTCTGTCCCTATTTCATGATGCAAAGAGAAATTGACGGGAAAAATAAAATCCTAGAAGCTGTCCACGCACCAAAGCTCCATCAACAAAGCATGTATTTTTTGTGCTGAATTTGCTGTGACCTTCTCGCTAATGTGCAGGTCACTTTAACGAACGCACACTTTATGGCAACCCTTGAAGTAACCACTCTTGTCAAAAGAAGGCTGTCAACAGCAGACGACCCAAGAAAAGTGGTTACCTTTGCTGTAAAAATGTTCCGCGGAGCTGAGGCTCCAGTGAGGATTGAACTCGCGACACCTGGTTTACGAGACCAGTGCTCTTGCCACTGAGCTATGAAGCCACGAAACTGAAGATTTAGGGTCAAGAAATCTAGTGTGCCACATGGCTACTCGATATGGCGGCTGCATCGAAAAGCAGGACAGATCGGCGAGAGCAGTAAAGGGAAGAAGATTTTCAGATGCGTGTTTTGCCGACCTTTACACAGAAGTTTTACGTCACAGCCAAAGGAGAACAAATAATGGTATGGCAGTGTCTGTGCCACGGAGCAGCAGAAAGGCTCCAGCGAGGATTGAACTCGCGACCCCTGGTTTACGAGACCAGTGCTCTTACCACTGAGCTATAGAGCCCTTGTGCATGAAAAAGTAGTCAGCGTTTGCTCCTCAAATGTTGCCTGTATGATAATTCTGTCCCTATTTCATGATGCAAAGAGAAATTGACGGGAAAAATAAAATCCTAGCAGCTGTCCACGCACCAAAGCTCCATCAACAAAGCATGTATTTTTTGTGCTGAATTTGCTGTGACTTTCTCGCTAATGTGCAGGTCACTTTAACGAACGCACACTTTATGGCAACCCTTGAAGTAACCACTCTTGTCAAAAGAAGGCTGTCAACAGCAGACGACCCAAGAAAAGTGGTTACCTTTGCTGTAAAAATGTTCCGCGGAGCTGAGGCTCCAGTGAGGATTGAACTCACGATCCCTGGTTTACAAGACCAGTGCTCTAACCACTGAGCTATGAAGCCACGAAACTGAAGATTTAGGGTCAAGAAATCTAGTGTTCCACATTTCATGTGGCTACTCGATATGGCGGCTGCATCGAAAAGCAGGACAGATCGGCGAGAGCAGTAAACGGAAGAAGATTTTCAGATGCGTGTTTTGCCGACCTTTACACAGAAGTTTTATGTCACAGCCAAAGGAGAACAAATAATGGTATGGCAGGGTCCGTGCCACGGACCAGCAGACAGGCTCCAGCGAGGATTGAACTCGCGACCCCTGGTTTACGAGACCAGTGCTCTTACCACTGAGCTATAGAGCCCTTGTGCATGAAAATGTAGTCAGCGTTTGCTCCTCAAATGTTGCCTGTATGATAATTCTGTCCCTATTTTATGATGCAAAGAGAAATTGATGGGAAAAATAAAATCCTAGCAGCTGTCCACGCACCAAAGCTCCATCAACAAACCATGTATTTTTTGTGCTGAATTTGCTGTGACTTTCTCGCTAATGTGCAGGTCACTTTAACGAACGCACACTTTATGGCAACCCTTGAAGTAACCACTCTTGTCAAAAGAAGGCTGTCAACAGCAGACGACCCAAGAAAAGTGGTTACCTTTGCTGTAAAAATGTTCCGCAGAGCTGAGGCTCCAGTGAGGATTGAACTCACGACCCCTGGTTTACAAGACCAGTGCTCTAACCACTGAGCTATGAAGCCACGAAACTGAAGATTTAGGGTCAAGAAATCTAGTGTGCCACATTTCATGTGGCTACTCGATATGGCGGCTGCATCGAAAAGCAGGACAGATCGGCGAGAGCAGTAAACGGAAGAAGATTTTCAGATGCGTGTTTTGCCGACCTTTACACAGAAGTTTTACGTCACAGCCAAAGGAGAGCAAATAATGGTTTGGCACTGTCCGTGCCACGGAGCAGCAGACAGGCTCCAGCGAGGATTGAACTCGCGACCCCTGGTTTACGAGACCAGTGCTCTTACCACTGAGCTATAGAGCCCTTGTGCATGAAAAAGTAGTCAGCGTTTGCTCCTCAAATGTTGCCTGTATGATAATTCTGTCCCTATTTCATGATGCAAAGAGAAATTGACGGGAAAAATAAAATCCTAGAAGCTGTCCACGCACCAAAGCTCCATCAACAAACCATGTATTTTTTGTGCTGAATTTGCTGTGACTTTCTCGCTAATGTGCAGGTCACTTTAACGAACGCACTTTATGGCAACCCTTGAAGTAACCACTCTTGTCAAAAGAAGGCTGTCAACAGCAGACGACCCAAGAAAAGTGGTTACCTTTGCTGTAAAAATGTTCCGCAGAGCTGAGGCTCCAGTGAGGATTGAACTCACGACCCCTGGTTTACAAGACCAGTGCTCTATCCACTGAGCTATGAAGCCACGAAACTGAGGATTTAGGGTCAAGAAATCTAGTGTGCCACATTTCATGTGGCTACTCGATACGGCGGCTGCATCGAAAAGCAGGACAGATCGGCGAGAGCAGTAAACGGAAGAAGATTTTCAGATGCGTGTTTTGCCGACCTTTACACAGAAGTTTTATGTCACAGCCAAAGGAGAACAAATAATGGTATGGCAGGGTCCGTGCCACGGACCAGCAGACAGGCTCCAGCGAGGATTGAACTCGCGACCCCTGGTTTACGAGACCAGTGCTCTTACCACTGAGCTATAGAGCCCTTGTGCATGAAAATGTAGTCAGCGTTTGCTCCTCAAATGTTGCCTGTATGATAATTCTGTCCCTATTTCATGATGCAAAGAGAAATTGACGGGAAAAATAAAATCCTAGAAGCTGTCCACGCACCAAAGCTCCATCAACAAAGCATGTATTTTTTGTGCTGAATTTGCTGTGACCTTCTCGCTAATGTGCAGGTCACTTTAACGAACGCACACTTTATGGCAACCCTTGAAGTAACCACTCTTGTCAAAAGAAGGCTGTCAACAGCAGACGACCCAAGAAAAGTGGTTACCTTTGCTGTAAAAATGTTCCGCGGAGCTGAGGCTCCAGTGAGGATTGAACTCGCGACACCTGGTTTACGAGACCAGTGCTCTTGCCACTGAGCTATGAAGCCACGAAACTGAAGATTTAGGGTCAAGAAATCTAGTGTGCCACATGGCTACTCGATATGGCGGCTGCATCGAAAAGCAGGACAGATCGGCGAGAGCAGTAAAGGGAAGAAGATTTTCAGATGCGTGTTTTGCCGACCTTTACACAGAAGTTTTACGTCACAGCCAAAGGAGAACAAATAATGGTATGGCAGTGTCTGTGCCACGGAGCAGCAGAAAGGCTCCAGCGAGGATTGAACTCGCGACCCCTGGTTTACGAGACCAGTGCTCTTACCACTGAGCTATAGAGCCCTTGTGCATGAAAAAGTAGTCAGCGTTTGCTCCTCAAATGTTGCCTGTATGATAATTCTGTCCCTATTTCATGATGCAAAGAGAAATTGACGGGAAAAATAAAATCCTAGCAGCTGTCCACGCACCAAAGCTCCATCAACAAAGCATGTATTTTTTGTGCTGAATTTGCTGTGACTTTCTCGCTAATGTGCAGGTCACTTTAACGAACGCACACTTTATGGCAACCCTTGAAGTAACCACTCTTGTCAAAAGAAGGCTGTCAACAGCAGACGACCCAAGAAAAGTGGTTACCTTTGCTGTAAAAATGTTCCGCGGAGCTGAGGCTCCAGTGAGGATTGAACTCACGATCCCTGGTTTACAAGACCAGTGCTCTAACCACTGAGCTATGAAGCCACGAAACTGAAGATTTAGGGTCAAGAAATCTAGTGTTCCACATTTCATGTGGCTACTCGATATGGCGGCTGCATCGAAAAGCAGGACAGATCGGCGAGAGCAGTAAACGGAAGAAGATTTTCAGATGCGTGTTTTGCCGACCTTTACACAGAAGTTTTATGTCACAGCCAAAGGAGAACAAATAATGGTATGGCAGGGTCCGTGCCACGGACCAGCAGACAGGCTCCAGCGAGGATTGAACTCGCGACCCCTGGTTTACGAGACCAGTGCTCTTACCACTGAGCTATAGAGCCCTTGTGCATGAAAATGTAGTCAGCGTTTGCTCCTCAAATGTTGCCTGTATGATAATTCTGTCCCTATTTTATGATGCAAAGAGAAATTGACGGGAAAAATAAAATCCTAGCAGCTGTCCACGCACCAAAGCTCCATCAACAAACCATGTATTTTTTGTGCTGAATTTGCTGTGACTTTCTCGCTAATGTGCAGGTCACTTTAACGAACGCACACTTTATGGCAACCCTTGAAGTAACCACTCTTGTCAAAAGAAGGCTGTCAACAGCAGACGACCCAAGAAAAGTGGTTACCTTTGCTGTAAAAATGTTCCGCAGAGCTGAGGCTCCAGTGAGGATTGAACTCACGACCCCTGGTTTACAAGACCAGTGCTCTAACCACTGAGCTATGAAGCCACGAAACTGAAGATTTAGGGTCAAGAAATCTAGTGTGCCACATTTCATGTGGCTACTCGATATGGCGGCTGCATCGAAAAGCAGGACAGATCGGCGAGAGCAGTAAACGGAAGAAGATTTTCAGATGCGTGTTTTGCCGACCTTTACACAGAAGTTTTACGTCACAGCCAAAGGAGAGCAAATAATGGTTTGGCACTGTCCGTGCCACGGAGCAGCAGACAGGCTCCAGCGAGGATTGAACTCGCGACCCCTGGTTTACGAGACCAGTGCTCTTACCACTGAGCTATAGAGCCCTTGTGCATGAAAATGTAGTCAGCGTTTGCTCCTCAAATGTTGCCTGTATGATAATTCTGTCCCTATTTCATGATGCAAAGAGAAATTGACGGGAAAAATAAAATCCTAGAAGCTGTCCACGCACCAAAGCTCCATCAACAAAGCATGTATTTTTTGTGCTGAATTTGCTGTGACCTTCTCGCTAATGTGCAGGTCACTTTAACGAACGCACACTTTATGGCAACCCTTGAAGTAACCACTCTTGTCAAAAGAAGGCTGTCAACAGCAGACGACCCAAGAAAAGTGGTTACCTTTGCTGTAAAAATGTTCCGCGGAGCTGAGGCTCCAGTGAGGATTGAACTCGCGACACCTGGTTTACGAGACCAGTGCTCTTGCCACTGAGCTATGAAGCCACGAAACTGAAGATTTAGGGTCAAGAAATCTAGTGTGCCACATGGCTACTCGATATGGCGGCTGCATCGAAAAGCAGGACAGATCGGCGAGAGCAGTAAAGGGAAGAAGATTTTCAGATGCGTGTTTTGCCGACCTTTACACAGAAGTTTTACGTCACAGCCAAAGGAGAACAAATAATGGTATGGCAGTGTCTGTGCCACGGAGCAGCAGAAAGGCTCCAGCGAGAATTGAACTCGCGACCCCTGGTTTACGAGACCAGTGCTCTTACCACTGAGCTATAGAGCCCTTGTGCATGAAAAAGTAGTCAGCGTTTGCTCCTCAAATGTTGCCTGTATGATAATTCTGTCCCTATTTCATGATGCAAAGAGAAATTGACGGGAAAAATAAAATCCTAGCAGCTGTCCACGCACCAAAGCTCCATCAACAAAGCATGTATTTTTTGTGCTGAATTTGCTGTGACTTTCTCGCTAATGTGCAGGTCACTTTAACGAACGCACACTTTATGGCAACCCTTGAAGTAACCACTCTTGTCAAAAGAAGGCTGTCAACAGCAGACGACCCAAGAAAAGTGGTTACCTTTGCTGTAAAAATGTTCCGCGGAGCTGAGGCTCCAGTGAGGATTGAACTCACGACCCCTGGTTTACAAGACCAGTGCTCTAACCACTGAGCTATGAAGCCACGAAACTGAAGATTTAGGGTCAAGAAATCTAGTGTGCCACATTTCATGTGGCTACTCGATATGGTGGCTGCATCGAAAAGCAGGACAGATCGGCGAGAGCAGTAAACGGAAGAAGATTTTCAGATGCGTGTTTTGCCGACCTTTAGACAGAAGTTTTATGTCACAGCCAAAGGAGAACAAATAATGGTATGGCAGGGTCCGTGCCACGGACCAGCAGACAGGCTCCAGCGAGGATTGAACTCGCGACCCCTGGTTTACGAGACCAGTGCTCTTACCACTGAGCTATAGAGCCCTTGTGCATGAAAATGTAGTCAGCGTTTGCTCCTCAAATGTTGCCTGTATGATAATTCTGTCCCTATTTCATGATGCAAAGAGAAATTGACGGGAAAAATAAAATCCTAGCAGCTGTCCACGCACCAAAGCTCCATCAACAAAGCATGTATTTTTTGTGCTGAATTTGCTGTGACTTTCTCGCTAATGTGCAGGTCACTTTAACGAACGCACACTTTATGGCAACCCTTGAAGTAACCACTCTTGTCAAAAGAAGGCTGTCAACAGCAGACGACCCAAGAAAAGTGGTTACCTTTGCTGTAAAAATGTTCCGCGGAGCTGAGGCTCCAGTGAGGATTGAACTCACGACCCCTGGTTTACAAGACCAGTGCTCTAACCACTGAGCTATGAAGCCACGAAACTGAGGATTTAGGGTCAAGAAATCTAGTGTGCCACATTTCATGTGGCTACTCGATACGGCGGCTGCATCGAAAAGCAGGACAGATCGGCGAGAGCAGTAAACGGAAGAAGATTTTCAGATGCGTGTTTTGCCGACCTTTACACAGAAGTTTTACGTCACAGCCAAAGGAGAACAAATACTGGTTTGGCAGTGTCCGTGCCACGGAGCAGCGGACAGGCTCCAGCGAGGGTTGAACTCGCGACCCCTGGTTTACGAGACCAGTGCTCTTACCACTGAGCTATAGAGCCCTTGTGCATGAAAAAGTAGTCAGCGTTTGCTCCTCAAATGTTGCCTGTATGATAATTCTGTCCCTATTTCATGATGCAAAGAGAAATTGACGGGAAAAATAAAATCCTAGAAGCTGTCCACGCACCAAAGCTCCATCAACAAAGCATGTATTTTTTGTGCTGAATTTGCTGTGACCTTCTCGCTAATGTGCAGGTCACTTTAACGAACGCACACTTTATGGCAACCCTTGAAGTAACCACTCTTGTCAAAAGAAGGCTGTCAACAGCAGACGACCCAAGAAAAGTGGTTACCTTTGCTGTAAAAATGTTCCGCGGAGCTGAGGCTCCAGTGAGGATTGAACTCGCGACACCTGGTTTACGAGACCAGTGCTCTTGCCACTGAGCTATGAAGCCACGAAACTGAAGATTTAGGGTCAAGAAATCTAGTGTGCCACATGGCTACTCGATATGGCGGCTGCATCGAAAAGCAGGACAGATCGGCGAGAGCAGTAAAGGGAAGAAGATTTTCAGATGCGTGTTTTGCCGACCTTTACACAGAAGTTTTACGTCACAGCCAAAGGAGAACAAATAATGGTATGGCAGTGTCTGTGCCACGGAGCAGCAGAAAGGCTCCAGCGAGGATTGAACTCGCGACCCCTGGTTTACGAGACCAGTGCTCTTACCACTGAGCTATAGAGCCCTTGTGCATGAAAAAGTAGTCAGCGTTTGCTCCTCAAATGTTGCCTGTATGATAATTCTGTCCCTATTTCATGATGCAAAGAGAAATTGACGGGAAAAATAAAATCCTAGCAGCTGTCCACGCACCAAAGCTCCATCAACAAAGCATGTATTTTTTGTGCTGAATTTGCTGTGACTTTCTCGCTAATGTGCAGGTCACTTTAACGAACGCACACTTTATGGCAACCCTTGAAGTAACCACTCTTGTCAAAAGAAGGCTGTCAACAGCAGACGACCCAAGAAAAGTGGTTACCTTTGCTGTAAAAATGTTCCGCGGAGCTGAGGCTCCAGTGAGGATTGAACTCACGACCCCTGGTTTACAAGACCAGTGCTCTAACCACTGAGCTATGAAGCCACGAAACTGAAGATTTAGGGTCAAGAAATCTAGTGTGCCACATTTCATGTGGCTACTCGATATGGCGGCTGCATCGAAAAGCAGGACAGATCGGCGAGAGCAGTAAACGGAAGAAGATTTTCAGATGCGTGTTTTGCCGACCTTTACACAGAAGTTTTATGTCACAGCCAAAGGAGAACAAATAATGGTATGGCAGGGTCCGTGCCACGGACCAGCAGACAGGCTCCAGCGAGGATTGAACTCGCGACCCCTGGTTTACGAGACCAGTGCTCTTACCACTGAGCTATAGAGCCCTTGTGCATGAAAATGTAGTCAGCGTTTGCTCCTCAAATGTTGCCTGTATGATAATTCTGTCCCTATTTTATGATGCAAAGAGAAATTGACGGGAAAAATAAAATCCTAGCAGCTGTCCACGCACCAAAGCTCCATCAACAAACCATGTATTTTTTGTGCTGAATTTGCTGTGACTTTCTCGCTAATGTGCAGGTCACTTTAACGAACGCACACTTTATGGCAACCCTTGAAGTAACCACTCTTGTCAAAAGAAGGCTGTCAACAGCAGACGACCCAAGAAAAGTGGTTACCTTTGCTGTAAAAATGTTCCGCAGAGCTGAGGCTCCAGTGAGGATTGAACTCACGACCCCTGGTTTACAAGACCAGTGCTCTAACCACTGAGCTATGAAGCCACGAAACTGAAGATTTAGGGTCAAGAAATCTAGTGTGCCACATTTCATGTGGCTACTCGATATGGCGGCTGCATCGAAAAGCAGGACAGATCGGCGAGAGCAGTAAACGGAAGAAGATTTTCAGATGCGTGTTTTGCCGACCTTTACACAGAAGTTTTACGTCACAGCCAAAGGAGAGCAAATAATGGTTTGGCACTGTCCGTGCCACGGAGCAGCAGACAGGCTCCAGCGAGGATTGAACTCGCGACCCCTGGTTTACGAGACCAGTGCTCTTACCACTGAGCTATAGAGCCCTTGTGCATGAAAATGTAGTCAGCGTTTGCTCCTCAAATGTTGCCTGTATGATAATTCTGTCCCTATTTCATGATGCAAAGAGAAATTGACGGGAAAAATAAAATCCTAGAAGCTGTCCACGCACCAAAGCTCCATCAACAAAGCATGTATTTTTTGTGCTGAATTTGCTGTGACCTTCTCGCTAATGTGCAGGTCACTTTAACGAACGCACACTTTATGGCAACCCTTGAAGTAACCACTCTTGTCAAAAGAAGGCTGTCAACAGCAGACGACCCAAGAAAAGTGGTTACCTTTGCTGTAAAAATGTTCCGCGGAGCTGAGGCTCCAGTGAGGATTGAACTCGCGACACCTGGTTTACGAGACCAGTGCTCTTGCCACTGAGCTATGAAGCCACGAAACTGAAGATTTAGGGTCAAGAAATCTAGTGTGCCACATGGCTACTCGATATGGCGGCTGCATCGAAAAGCAGGACAGATCGGCGAGAGCAGTAAAGGGAAGAAGATTTTCAGATGCGTGTTTTGCCGACCTTTACACAGAAGTTTTACGTCACAGCCAAAGGAGAACAAATAATGGTATGGCAGTGTCTGTGCCACGGAGCAGCAGAAAGGCTCCAGCGAGAATTGAACTCGCGACCCCTGGTTTACGAGACCAGTGCTCTTACCACTGAGCTATAGAGCCCTTGTGCATGAAAAAGTAGTCAGCGTTTGCTCCTCAAATGTTGCCTGTATGATAATTCTGTCCCTATTTCATGATGCAAAGAGAAATTGACGGGAAAAATAAAATCCTAGCAGCTGTCCACGCACCAAAGCTCCATCAACAAAGCATGTATTTTTTGTGCTGAATTTGCTGTGACTTTCTCGCTAATGTGCAGGTCACTTTAACGAACGCACACTTTATGGCAACCCTTGAAGTAACCACTCTTGTCAAAAGAAGGCTGTCAACAGCAGACGACCCAAGAAAAGTGGTTACCTTTGCTGTAAAAATGTTCCGCGGAGCTGAGGCTCCAGTGAGGATTGAACTCACGACCCCTGGTTTACAAGACCAGTGCTCTAACCACTGAGCTATGAAGCCACGAAACTGAAGATTTAGGGTCAAGAAATCTAGTGTGCCACATTTCATGTGGCTACTCGATATGGTGGCTGCATCGAAAAGCAGGACAGATCGGCGAGAGCAGTAAACGGAAGAAGATTTTCAGATGCGTGTTTTGCCGACCTTTAGACAGAAGTTTTATGTCACAGCCAAAGGAGAACAAATAATGGTATGGCAGGGTCCGTGCCACGGACCAGCAGACAGGCTCCAGCGAGGATTGAACTCGCGACCCCTGGTTTACGAGACCAGTGCTCTTACCACTGAGCTATAGAGCCCTTGTGCATGAAAATGTAGTCAGCGTTTGCTCCTCAAATGTTGCCTGTATGATAATTCTGTCCCTATTTCATGATGCAAAGAGAAATTGACGGGAAAAATAAAATCCTAGCAGCTGTCCACGCACCAAAGCTCCATCAACAAAGCATGTATTTTTTGTGCTGAATTTGCTGTGACTTTCTCGCTAATGTGCAGGTCACTTTAACGAACGCACACTTTATGGCAACCCTTGAAGTAACCACTCTTGTCAAAAGAAGGCTGTCAACAGCAGACGACCCAAGAAAAGTGGTTACCTTTGCTGTAAAAATGTTCCGCGGAGCTGAGGCTCCAGTGAGGATTGAACTCACGACCCCTGGTTTACAAGACCAGTGCTCTAACCACTGAGCTATGAAGCCACGAAACTGAGGATTTAGGGTCAAGAAATCTAGTGTGCCACATTTCATGTGGCTACTCGATACGGCGGCTGCATCGAAAAGCAGGACAGATCGGCGAGAGCAGTAAACGGAAGAAGATTTTCAGATGCGTGTTTTGCCGACCTTTACACAGAAGTTTTACGTCACAGCCAAAGGAGAACAAATACTGGTTTGGCAGTGTCCGTGCCACGGAGCAGCGGACAGGCTCCAGCGAGGGTTGAACTCGCGACCCCTGGTTTACGAGACCAGTGCTCTTACCACTGAGCTATAGAGCCCTTGTGCATGAAAAAGTAGTCAGCGTTTGCTCCTCAAATGTTGCCTGTATGATAATTCTGTCCCTATTTCATGATGCAAAGAGAAATTGACGGGAAAAATAAAATCCTAGCAGCTGTCCACGCACCAAAGCTCCATCAACAAAGCATGTATTTTTTGTGCTGAATTTGCTGTGACTTTCTCGCTAATGTGCAGGTCACTTTAACGAACGCACACTTTATGGCAACCCTTGAAGTAACCACTCTTGTCAAAAGAAGGCTGTCAACAGCAGACGACCCAAGAAAAGTGGTTACCTTTGCTGTAAAAATGTTCCGCGGAGCTGAGGCTCCAGTGAGGATTGAACTCACGAGCCCTGGTTTACAAGACCAGTGCTCTAACCACTGAGCTATGAAGCCACGAAACTGAAGATTTAGGGTCAAGAAATCTAGTGTGCCACATTTCATGTGGCTACTCGATATGGCGGCTGCATCGAAAAGCAGGACAGATCGGCGAGAGCAGTAAACGGAAGAAGATTTTCAGATGCGTGTTTTGCCGACCTTTACACAGAAGTTTTATGTCACAGCCAAAGGAGAACAAATAATGGTATGGCAGGGTCCGTGCCACGGACCAGCAGACAGGCTCCAGCGAGGATTGAACTCGCGACCCCTGGTTTACGAGACCAGTGCTCTTACCACTGAGCTATAGAGCCCTTGTGCATGAAAATGTAGTCAGCGTTTGCTCCTCAAATGTTGCCTGTATGATAATTCTGTCCCTATTTTATGATGCAAAGAGAAATTGACGGGAAAAATAAAATCCTAGCAGCTGTCCACGCACCAAAGCTCCATCAACAAACCATGTATTTTTTGTGCTGAATTTGCTGTGACTTTCTCGCTAATGTGCAGGTCACTTTAACGAACGCACACTTTATGGCAACCCTTGAAGTAACCACTCTTGTCAAAAGAAGGCTGTCAACAGCAGACGACCCAAGAAAAGTGGTTACCTTTGCTGTAAAAATGTTCCGCAGAGCTGAGGCTCCAGTGAGGATTGAACTCACGACCCCTGGTTTACAAGACCAGTGCTCTATCCACTGAGCTATGAAGCCACGAAACTGAGGATTTAGGGTCAAGAAATCTAGTGTGCCACATTTCATGTGGCTACTCGATACGGCGGCTGCATCGAAAAGCAGGACAGATCGGCGAGAGCAGTAAACGGAAGAAGATTTTCAGATGCGTGTTTTGCCGACCTTTACACAGAAGTTTTATGTCACAGCCAAAGGAGAACAAATAATGGTATGGCAGGGTCCGTGCCACGGACCAGCAGACAGGCTCCAGCGAGGATTGAACTCGCGACCCCTGGTTTACGAGACCAGTGCTCTTACCACTGAGCTATAGAGCCCTTGTGCATGAAAATGTAGTCAGCGTTTGCTCCTCAAATGTTGCCTGTATGATAATTCTGTCCCTATTTCATGATGCAAAGAGAAATTGACGGGAAAAATAAAATCCTAGAAGCTGTCCACGCACCAAAGCTCCATCAACAAAGCATGTATTTTTTGTGCTGAATTTGCTGTGACCTTCTCGCTAATGTGCAGGTCACTTTAACGAACGCACACTTTATGGCAACCCTTGAAGTAACCACTCTTGTCAAAAGAAGGCTGTCAACAGCAGACGACCCAAGAAAAGTGGTTACCTTTGCTGTAAAAATGTTCCGCGGAGCTGAGGCTCCAGTGAGGATTGAACTCGCGACACCTGGTTTACGAGACCAGTGCTCTTGCCACTGAGCTATGAAGCCACGAAACTGAAGATTTAGGGTCAAGAAATCTAGTGTGCCACATGGCTACTCGATATGGCGGCTGCATCGAAAAGCAGGACAGATCGGCGAGAGCAGTAAAGGGAAGAAGATTTTCAGATGCGTGTTTTGCCGACCTTTACACAGAAGTTTTACGTCACAGCCAAAGGAGAACAAATAATGGTATGGCAGTGTCTGTGCCACGGAGCAGCAGAAAGGCTCCAGCGAGGATTGAACTCGCGACCCCTGGTTTACGAGACCAGTGCTCTTACCACTGAGCTATAGAGCCCTTGTGCATGAAAAAGTAGTCAGCGTTTGCTCCTCAAATGTTGCCTGTATGATAATTCTGTCCCTATTTCATGATGCAAAGAGAAATTGACGGGAAAAATAAAATCCTAGCAGCTGTCCACGCACCAAAGCTCCATCAACAAAGCATGTATTTTTTGTGCTGAATTTGCTGTGACTTTCTCGCTAATGTGCAGGTCACTTTAACGAACGCACACTTTATGGCAACCCTTGAAGTAACCACTCTTGTCAAAAGAAGGCTGTCAACAGCAGACGACCCAAGAAAAGTGGTTACCTTTGCTGTAAAAATGTTCCGCGGAGCTGAGGCTCCAGTGAGGATTGAACTCACGACCCCTGGTTTACAAGACCAGTGCTCTAACCACTGAGCTATGAAGCCACGAAACTGAAGATTTAGGGTCAAGAAATCTAGTGTGCCACATTTCATGTGGCTACTCGATATGGTGGCTGCATCGAAAAGCAGGACAGATCGGCGAGAGCAGTAAACGGAAGAAGATTTTCAGATGCGTGTTTTGCCGACCTTTAGACAGAAGTTTTATGTCACAGCCAAAGGAGAACAAATAATGGTATGGCAGGGTCCGTGCCACGGACCAGCAGACAGGCTCCAGCGAGGATTGAACTCGCGACCCCTGGTTTACGAGACCAGTGCTCTTACCACTGAGCTATAGAGCCCTTGTGCATGAAAATGTAGTCAGCGTTTGCTCCTCAAATGTTGCCTGTATGATAATTCTGTCCCTATTTCATGATGCAAAGAGAAATTGACGGGAAAAATAAAATCCTAGCAGCTGTCCACGCACCAAAGCTCCATCAACAAAGCATGTATTTTTTGTGCTGAATTTGCTGTGACTTTCTCGCTAATGTGCAGGTCACTTTAACGAACGCACACTTTATGGCAACCCTTGAAGTAACCACTCTTGTCAAAAGAAGGCTGTCAACAGCAGACGACCCAAGAAAAGTGGTTACCTTTGCTGTAAAAATGTTCCGCGGAGCTGAGGCTCCAGTGAGGATTGAACTCACGACCCCTGGTTTACAAGACCAGTGCTCTAACCACTGAGCTATGAAGCCACGAAACTGAAGATTTAGGGTCAAGAAATCTAGTGTGCCACATTTCATGTGGCTACTCGATATGGCGGCTGCATCGAAAAGCAGGACAGATCGGCGAGAGCAGTAAACGGAAGAAGATTTTCAGATGCGTGTTTTGCCGACCTTTACACAGAAGTTTTATGTCACAGCCAAAGGAGAACAAATAATGGTATGGCAGGGTCCGTGCCACGGACCAGCAGACAGGCTCCAGCGAGGATTGAACTCGCGACCCCTGGTTTACGAGACCAGTGCTCTTACCACTGAGCTATAGAGCCCTTGTGCATGAAAATGTAGTCAGCGTTTGCTCCTCAAATGTTGCCTGTATGATAATTCTGTCCCTATTTTATGATGCAAAGAGAAATTGACGGGAAAAATAAAATCCTAGCAGCTGTCCACGCACCAAAGCTCCATCAACAAAGCATGTATTTTTTGTGCTGAATTTGCTGTGACTTTCTCGCTAATGTGCAGGTCACTTTAACGAACGCACACTTTATGGCAACCCTTGAAGTAACCACTCTTGTCAAAAGAAGGCTGTCAACAGCAGACGACCCAAGAAAAGTGGTTACCTTTGCTGTAAAAATGTTCCGCAGAGCTGAGGCTCCAGTGAGGATTGAACTCACGACCCCTGGTTTACAAGACCAGTGCTCTATCCACTGAGCTATGAAGCCACGAAACTGAGGATTTAGGGTCAAGAAATCTAGTGTGCCACATTTCATGTGGCTACTCGATACGGCGGCTGCATCGAAAAGCAGGACAGATCGGCGAGAGCAGTAAACGGAAGAAGATTTTCAGATGCGTGTTTTGCCGACCTTTACACAGAAGTTTTATGTCACAGCCAAAGGAGAACAAATAATGGTATGGCAGGGTCCGTGCCACGGACCAGCAGACAGGCTCCAGCGAGGATTGAACTCGCGACCCCTGGTTTACGAGACCAGTGCTCTTACCACTGAGCTATAGAGCCCTTGTGCATGAAAATGTAGTCAGCGTTTGCTCCTCAAATGTTGCCTGTATGATAATTCTGTCCCTATTTCATGATGCAAAGAGAAATTGACGGGAAAAATAAAATCCTAGAAGCTGTCCACGCACCAAAGCTCCATCAACAAAGCATGTATTTTTTGTGCTGAATTTGCTGTGACCTTCTCGCTAATGTGCAGGTCACTTTAACGAACGCACACTTTATGGCAACCCTTGAAGTAACCACTCTTGTCAAAAGAAGGCTGTCAACAGCAGACGACCCAAGAAAAGTGGTTACCTTTGCTGTAAAAATGTTCCGCGGAGCTGAGGCTCCAGTGAGGATTGAACTCGCGACACCTGGTTTACGAGACCAGTGCTCTTGCCACTGAGCTATGAAGCCACGAAACTGAAGATTTAGGGTCAAGAAATCTAGTGTGCCACATGGCTACTCGATATGGCGGCTGCATCGAAAAGCAGGACAGATCGGCGAGAGCAGTAAAGGGAAGAAGATTTTCAGATGCGTGTTTTGCCGACCTTTACACAGAAGTTTTACGTCACAGCCAAAGGAGAACAAATAATGGTATGGCAGTGTCTGTGCCACGGAGCAGCAGAAAGGCTCCAGCGAGGATTGAACTCGCGACCCCTGGTTTACGAGACCAGTGCTCTTACCACTGAGCTATAGAGCCCTTGTGCATGAAAAAGTAGTCAGCGTTTGCTCCTCAAATGTTGCCTGTATGATAATTCTGTCCCTATTTCATGATGCAAAGAGAAATTGACGGGAAAAATAAAATCCTAGCAGCTGTCCACGCACCAAAGCTCCATCAACAAAGCATGTATTTTTTGTGCTGAATTTGCTGTGACTTTCTCGCTAATGTGCAGGTCACTTTAACGAACGCACACTTTATGGCAACCCTTGAAGTAACCACTCTTGTCAAAAGAAGGCTGTCAACAGCAGACGACCCAAGAAAAGTGGTTACCTTTGCTGTAAAAATGTTCCGCGGAGCTGAGGCTCCAGTGAGGATTGAACTCACGACCCCTGGTTTACAAGACCAGTGCTCTAACCACTGAGCTATGAAGCCACGAAACTGAAGATTTAGGGTCAAGAAATCTAGTGTGCCACATTTCATGTGGCTACTCGATATGGTGGCTGCATCGAAAAGCAGGACAGATCGGCGAGAGCAGTAAACGGAAGAAGATTTTCAGATGCGTGTTTTGCCGACCTTTAGACAGAAGTTTTATGTCACAGCCAAAGGAGAACAAATAATGGTATGGCAGGGTCCGTGCCACGGACCAGCAGACAGGCTCCAGCGAGGATTGAACTCGCGACCCCTGGTTTACGAGAGCAGTGCTCTTACCACTGAGCTATAGAGCCCTTGTGCATGAAAATGTAGTCAGCGTTTGCTCCTCAAATGTTGCCTGTATGATAATTCTGTCCCTATTTCATGATGCAAAGAGAAATTGACGGGAAAAATAAAATCCTAGCAGCTGTCCACGCACCAAAGCTCCATCAACAAAGCATGTATTTTTTGTGCTGAATTTGCTGTGACTTTCTCGCTAATGTGCAGGTCACTTTAACGAACGCACACTTTATGGCAACCCTTGAAGTAACCACTCTTGTCAAAAGAAGGCTGTCAACAGCAGACGACCCAAGAAAAGTGGTTACCTTTGCTGTAAAAATGTTCCGCGGAGCTGAGGCTCCAGTGAGGATTGAACTCACGACCCCTGGTTTACAAGACCAGTGCTCTAACCACTGAGCTATGAAGCCACGAAACTGAAGATTTAGGGTCAAGAAATCTAGTGTGCCACATTTCATGTGGCTACTCGATATGGCGGCTGCATCGAAAAGCAGGACAGATCGGCGAGAGCAGTAAACGGAAGAAGATTTTCAGATGCGTGTTTTGCCGACCTTTACACAGAAGTTTTATGTCACAGCCAAAGGAGAACAAATAATGGTATGGCAGGGTCCGTGCCACGGACCAGCAGACAGGCTCCAGCGAGGATTGAACTCGCGACCCCTGGTTTACGAGACCAGTGCTCTTACCACTGAGCTATAGAGCCCTTGTGCATGAAAATGTAGTCAGCGTTTGCTCCTCAAATGTTGCCTGTATGATAATTCTGTCCCTATTTTATGATGCAAAGAGAAATTGACGGGAAAAATAAAATCCTAGCAGCTGTCCACGCACCAAAGCTCCATCAACAAACCATGTATTTTTTGTGCTGAATTTGCTGTGACTTTCTCGCTAATGTGCAGGTCACTTTAACGAACGCACACTTTATGGCAACCCTTGAAGTAACCACTCTTGTCAAAAGAAGGCTGTCAACAGCAGACGACCCAAGAAAAGTGGTTACCTTTGCTGTAAAAATGTTCCGCAGAGCTGAGGCTCCAGTGAGGATTGAACTCACGACCCCTGGTTTACAAGACCAGTGCTCTAACCACTGAGCTATGAAGCCACGAAACTGAAGATTTAGGGTCAAGAAATCTAGTGTGCCACATTTCATGTGGCTACTCGATAAGGCGGCTGCATCGAAAAGCAGGACAGATCGGCGAGAGCAGTAAACGGAAGAAGATTTTCAGATGCGTGTTTTGCCGACCTTTACACAGAAGTTTTACGTCACAGCCAAAGGAGAGCAAATAACGGTTTGGCACTGTCCGTGCCACGGAGCAGCAGACAGGCTCCAGCGAGGATTGAACTCGCGACCCCTGGTTTACGAGACCAGTGCTCTTACCACTGAGCTATAGAGCCCTTGTGCATGAAAAAGTAGTCAGCGTTTGCTCCTCAAATGTTGCCTGTATGATAATTCTGTCCCTATTTCATGATGCAAAGAGAAATTGACGGGAAAAATAAAATCCTAGAAGCTGTCCACGCACCAAAGCTCCATCAACAAACCATGTATTTTTTGTGCTGAATTTGCTGTGACTTTCTCGCTAATGTGCAGGTCACTTTAACGAACGCACACTTTATGGCAACCCTTGAAGTAACCACTCTTGTCAAAAGAAGGCTGTCAACAGCAGACGACCCAAGAAAAGTGGTTACCTTTGCTGTAAAAATGTTCCGCAGAGCTGAGGCTCCAGTGAGGATTGAACTCACGACCCCTGGTTTACAAGACCAGTGCTCTATCCACTGAGCTATGAAGCCACGAAACTGAGGATTTAGGGTCAAGAAATCTAGTGTGCCACATTTCATGTGGCTACTCGATACGGCGGCTGCATCGAAAAGCAGGACAGATCGGCGAGAGCAGTAAACGGAAGAAGATTTTCAGATGCGTGTTTTGCCGACCTTTACACAGAAGTTTTATGTCACAGCCAAAGGAGAACAAATAATGGTATGGCAGGCTCCGTGCCACGGACCAGCAGACAGGCTCCAGCGAGGATTGAACTCGCGACCCCTGGTTTACGAGACCAGTGCTCTTACCACTGAGCTACAGAGCCCTTGTGCATGAAAATGTAGTCAGCGTTTGCTCCTCAAATGTTGCCTGTATGATAATTCTGTCCCTATTTCATGATGCAAAGAGAAATTGACGGGAAAAATAAAATCCTAGAAGCTGTCCACGCACCAAAGCTCCATCAACAAAGCATGTATTTTTTGTGCTGAATTTGCTGTGACCTTCTCGCTAATGTGCAGGTCACTTTAACGAACGCACACTTTATGGCAACCCTTGAAGTAACCACTCTTGTCAAAAGAAGGCTGTCAACAGCAGACGACCCAAGAAAAGTGGTTACCTTTGCTGTAAAAATGTTCCGCGGAGCTGAGGCTCCAGTGAGGATTGAACTCGCGACACCTGGTTTACGAGACCAGTGCTCTTGCCACTGAGCTATGAAGCCACGAAACTGAAGATTTAGGGTCAAGAAATCTAGTGTGCCACATGGCTACTCGATATGGCGGCTGCATCGAAAAGCAGGACAGATCGGCGAGAGCAGTAAAGGGAAGAAGATTTTCAGATGCGTGTTTTGCCGACCTTTACACAGAAGTTTTACGTCACAGCCAAAGGAGAACAAATAATGGTATGGCAGTGTCTGTGCCACGGAGCAGCAGAAAGGCTCCAGCGAGGATTGAACTCGCGACCCCTGGTTTACGAGACCAGTGCTCTTACCACTGAGCTATAGAGCCCTTGTGCATGAAAAAGTAGTCAGCGTTTGCTCCTCAAATGTTGCCTGTATGATAATTCTGTCCCTATTTCATGATGCAAAGAGAAATTGACGGGAAAAATAAAATCCTAGCAGCTGTCCACGCACCAAAGCTCCATCAACAAAGCATGTATTTTTTGTGCTGAATTTGCTGTGACTTTCTCGCTAATGTGCAGGTCACTTTAACGAACGCACACTTTATGGCAACCCTTGAAGTAACCACTCTTGTCAAAAGAAGGCTGTCAACAGCAGACGACCCAAGAAAAGTGGTTACCTTTGCTGTAAAAATGTTCCGCGGAGCTGAGGCTCCAGTGAGGATTGAACTCACGACACCTGGTTTACAAGACCAGTGCTCTAACCACTGAGCTATGAAGCCACGAAACTGAAGATTTAGGGTCAAGAAATCTAGTGTGCCACATGGCTACTCGATATGGCGGCTGCATCGAAAAGCAGGACAGATCGGCGAGAGCAGTAAAGGGAAGAAGATTTTCAGATGCGTGTTTTGCCGACCTTTACACAGAAGTTTTACGTCACAGCTAAAGGAGAACAAATAATGGTATGGCAGTGTCTGTGCCACGGAGCAGCAGAAAGGCTCCAGCGAGGATTGAACTCGCGACCCCTGGTTTACGAGACCAGTGCTCTTACCACTGAGCTATAGAGCCCTTGTGCATGAAAAAGTAGTCAGCGTTTGCTCCTCAAATGTTGCCTGTATGATAATTCTGTCCCTATTTCATGATGCAAAGAGAAATTGACGGGAAAAATAAAATCCTAGCAGCTGTCCACGCACCAAAGCTCCATCAACAAAGCATGTATTTTTTGTGCTGAATTTGCTGTGACTTTCTCGCTAATGTGCAGGTCACTTTAACGAACGCACACTTTATGGCAACCCTTGAAGTAACCACTCTTGTCAAAAGAAGGCTGTCAACAGCAGACGACCCAAGAAAAGTGGTTACCTTTGCTGTAAAAATGTTCCGCGGAGCTGAGGCTCCAGTGAGGATTGAACTCACGACCCCTGGTTTACAAGACCAGTGCTCTAACCACTGAGCTATGAAGCCACGAAACTGAAGATTTAGGGTCAAGAAATCTAGTGTGCCACATTTCATGTGGCTACTCGATATGGCGGCTGCATCGAAAAGCAGGACAGATCGGCGAGAGCAGTAAACGGAAGAAGATTTTCAGATGCGTGTTTTGCCGACCTTTAGACAGAAGTTTTATGTCACAGCCAAAGGAGAACAAATAATGGTATGGCAGGGTCCGTGCCACGGACCAGCAGACAGGCTCCAGCGAGGATTGAACTCGCGACCCCTGGTTTACGAGACCAGTGCTCTTACCACTGAGCTATAGAGCCCTTGTGCATGAAAATGTAGTCAGCGTTTGCTCCTCAAATGTTGCCTGTATGATAATTCTGTCCCTATTTTATGATGCAAAGAGAAATTGACGGGAAAAATAAAATCCTAGCAGCTGTCCACGCACCAAAGCTCCATCAACAAACCATGTATTTTTTGTGCTGAATTTGCTGTGACTTTCTCGCTAATGTGCAGGTCACTTTAACGAACGCACACTTTATGGCAACCCTTGAAGTAACCACTCTTGTCAAAAGAAGGCTGTCAACAGCAGACGACCCAAGAAAAGTGGTTACCTTTGCTGTAAAAATGTTCCGCAGAGCTGAGGCTCCAGTGAGGATTGAACTCACGACCCCTGGTTTACAAGACCAGTGCTCTAACCACTGAGCTATGAAGCCACGAAACTGAAGATTTAGGGTCAAGAAATCTAGTGTGCCACATTTCATGTGGCTACTCGATATGGCGGCTGCATCGAAAAGCAGGACAGATCGGCGAGAGCAGTAAAGGGAAGAAGATTTTCAGATGCGTGTTTTGCCGACCTTTACACAGAAGTTTTACGTCACAGCCAAAGGAGAACAAATAATGGTATGGCAGTGTCTGTGCCACGGAGCAGCAGAAAGGCTCCAGCGAGGATTGAACTCGCGACCCCTGGTTTACGAGACCAGTGCTCTTACCACTGAGCTATAGAGCCCTTGTGCATGAAAAAGTAGTCAGCGTTTGCTCCTCAAATGTTGCCTGTATGATAATTCTGTCCCTATTTCATGATGCAAAGAGAAATTGACGGGAAAAATAAAATCCTAGCAGCTGTCCACGCACCAAAGCTCCATCAACAAAGCATGTATTTTTTGTGCTGAATTTGCTGTGACTTTCTCGCTAATGTGCAGGTCACTTTAACGAACGCACACTTTATGGCAACCCTTGAAGTAACCACTCTTGTCAAAAGAAGGCTGTCAACAGCAGACGACCCAAGAAAAGTGGTTACCTTTGCTGTAAAAATGTTCCGCGGAGCTGAGGCTCCAGTGAGGATTGAACTCACGACCCCTGGTTTACAAGACCAGTGCTCTAACCACTGAGCTATGAAGCCACGAAACTGAAGATTTAGGGTCAAGAAATCTAGTGTGCCACATTTCATGTGGCTACTCGATATGGTGGCTGCATCGAAAAGCAGGACAGATCGGCGAGAGCAGTAAACGGAAGAAGATTTTCAGATGCGTGTTTTGCCGACCTTTAGACAGAAGTTTTATGTCACAGCCAAAGGAGAACAAATAATGGTATGGCAGGGTCCGTGCCACGGACCAGCAGACAGGCTCCAGCGAGGATTGAACTCGCGACCCCTGGTTTACGAGACCAGTGCTCTTACCACTGAGCTATAGAGCCCTTGTGCATGAAAATGTAGTCAGCGTTTGCTCCTCAAATGTTGCCTGTATGATAATTCTGTCCCTATTTCATGATGCAAAGAGAAATTGACGGGGAAAAAAAAATCCTAGCAGCTGTCCACGCACCAAAGCTCCATCAACAAAGCATGTATTTTTTGTGCTGAATTTGCTGTGACTTTCTCGCTAATGTGCAGGTCACTTTAACGAACGCACACTTTATGGCAACCCTTGAAGTAACCACTCTTGTCAAAAGAAGGCTGTCAACAGCAGACGACCCAAGAAAAGTGGTTACCTTTGCTGTAAAAATGTTCCGCGGAGCTGAGGCTCCAGTGAGGATTGAACTCACGACCCCTGGTTTACAAGACCAGTGCTCTAACCACTGAGCTATGAAGCCACGAAACTGAGGATTTAGGGTCAAGAAATCTAGTGTGCCACATTTCATGTGGCTACTCGATACGGCGGCTGCATCGAAAAGCAGGACAGATCGGCGAGAGCAGTAAACGGAAGAAGATTTTCAGATGCGTGTTTTGCCGACCTTTACACAGAAGTTTTATGTCACAGCCAAAGGAGAACAAATAATGGTATGGCAGGGTCCGTGCCACGGACCAGCAGACAGGCTCCAGCGAGGATTGAACTCGCGACCCCTGGTTTACGAGACCAGTGCTCTTACCACTGAGCTACAGAGCCCTTGTGCATGAAAATGTAGTCAGCGTTTGCTCCTCAAATGTTGCCTGTATGATAATTCTGTCCCTATTTCATGATGCAAAGAGAAATTGACGGGAAAAATAAAATCCTAGAAGCTGTCCACGCACCAAAGCTCCATCAACAAAGCATGTATTTTTTGTGCTGAATTTGCTGTGACCTTCTCGCTAATGTGCAGGTCACTTTAACGAACGCACACTTTATGGCAACCCTTGAAGTAACCACTCTTGTCAAAAGAAGGCTGTCAACAGCAGACGACCCAAGAAAAGTGGTTACCTTTGCTGTAAAAATGTTCCGCGGAGCTGAGGCTCCAGTGAGGATTGAACTCGCGACACCTGGTTTACGAGACCAGTGCTCTTGCCACTGAGCTATGAAGCCACGAAACTGAAGATTTAGGGTCAAGAAATCTAGTGTGCCACATGGCTACTCGATATGGCGGCTGCATCGAAAAGCAGGACAGATCGGCGAGAGCAGTAAAGGGAAGAAGATTTTCAGATGCGTGTTTTGCCGACCTTTACACAGAAGTTTTACGTCACAGCCAAAGGAGAACAAATAATGGTATGGCAGTGTCTGTGCCACGGAGCAGCAGAAAGGCTCCAGCGAGGATTGAACTCGCGACCCCTGGTTTACGAGACCAGTGCTCTTACCACTGAGCTATAGAGCCCTTGTGCATGAAAAAGTAGTCAGCGTTTGCTCCTCAAATGTTGCCTGTATGATAATTCTGTCCCTATTTCATGATGCAAAGAGAAATTGACGGGAAAAATAAAATCCTAGCAGCTGTCCACGCACCAA
The DNA here is from genome assembly GCF_018492685.1 of Alosa sapidissima. Taxonomy (NCBI): domain Eukaryota; kingdom Metazoa; phylum Chordata; class Actinopteri; order Clupeiformes; family Clupeidae; genus Alosa; species Alosa sapidissima. The sequence goes on from NC_055964.1 coordinate 4,635,896, forward strand.
AGCTCCATCAACAAAGCATGTATTTTTTGTGCTGAATTTGCTGTGACTTTCTCGCTAATGTGCAGGTCACTTTAACGAACGCACACTTTATGGCAACCCTTGAAGTAACCACTCTTGTCAAAAGAAGGCTGTCAACAGCAGACGACCCAAGAAAAGTGGTTACCTTTGCTGTAAAAATGTTCCGCGGAGCTGAGGCTCCAGTGAGGATTGAACTCACGACCCCTGGTTTACAAGACCAGTGCTCTAACCACTGAGCTATGAAGCCACGAAACTGAAGATTTAGGGTCAAGAAATCTAGTGTGCCACATTTCATGTGGCTACTCGATATGGTGGCTGCATCGAAAAGCAGGACAGATCGGCGAGAGCAGTAAACGGAAGAAGATTTTCAGATGCGTGTTTTGCCGACCTTTAGACAGAAGTTTTATGTCACAGCCAAAGGAGAACAAATAATGGTATGGCAGGGTCCGTGCCACGGACCAGCAGACAGGCTCCAGCGAGGATTGAACTCGCGACCCCTGGTTTACGAGACCAGTGCTCTTACCACTGAGCTATAGAGCCCTTGTGCATGAAAATGTAGTCAGCGTTTGCTCCTCAAATGTTGCCTGTATGATAATTCTGTCCCTATTTCATGATGCAAAGAGAAATTGACGGGAAAAATAAAATCCTAGCAGCTGTCCACGCACCAAAGCTCCATCAACAAAGCATGTATTTTTTGTGCTGAATTTGCTGTGACTTTCTCGCTAATGTGCAGGTCACTTTAACGAACGCACACTTTATGGCAACCCTTGAAGTAACCACTCTTGTCAAAAGAAGGCTGTCAACAGCAGACGACCCAAGAAAAGTGGTTACCTTTGCTGTAAAAATGTTCCGCGGAGCTGAGGCTCCAGTGAGGATTGAACTCACGACCCCTGGTTTACAAGACCAGTGCTCTAACCACTGAGCTATGAAGCCACGAAACTGAAGATTTAGGGTCAAGAAATCTAGTGTGCCACATTTCATGTGGCTACTCGATAAGGCGGCTGCATCGAAAAGCAGGACAGATCGGCGAGAGCAGTAAACGGAAGAAGATTTTCAGATGCGTGTTTTGCCGACCTTTACACAGAAGTTTTACGTCACAGCCAAAGGAGAGCAAATAACGGTTTGGCACTGTCCGTGCCACGGAGCAGCAGACAGGCTCCAGCGAGGATTGAACTCGCGACCCCTGGTTTACGAGACCAGTGCTCTTACCACTGAGCTATAGAGCCCTTGTGCATGAAAAAGTAGTCAGCGTTTGCTCCTCAAATGTTGCCTGTATGATAATTCTGTCCCTATTTCATGATGCAAAGAGAAATTGACGGGAAAAATAAAATCCTAGAAGCTGTCCACGCACCAAAGCTCCATCAACAAACCATGTATTTTTTGTGCTGAATTTGCTGTGACTTTCTCGCTAATGTGCAGGTCACTTTAACGAACGCACACTTTATGGCAACCCTTGAAGTAACCACTCTTGTCAAAAGAAGGCTGTCAACAGCAGACGACCCAAGAAAAGTGGTTACCTTTGCTGTAAAAATGTTCCGCAGAGCTGAGGCTCCAGTGAGGATTGAACTCACGACCCCTGGTTTACAAGACCAGTGCTCTATCCACTGAGCTATGAAGCCACGAAACTGAGGATTTAGGGTCAAGAAATCTAGTGTGCCACATTTCATGTGGCTACTCGATACGGCGGCTGCATCGAAAAGCAGGACAGATCGGCGAGAGCAGTAAACGGAAGAAGATTTTCAGATGCGTGTTTTGCCGACCTTTACACAGAAGTTTTATGTCACAGCCAAAGGAGAACAAATAATGGTATGGCAGGGTCCGTGCCACGGACCAGCAGACAGGCTCCAGCGAGGATTGAACTCGCGACCCCTGGTTTACGAGACCAGTGCTCTTACCACTGAGCTATAGAGCCCTTGTGCATGAAAATGTAGTCAGCGTTTGCTCCTCAAATGTTGCCTGTATGATAATTCTGTCCCTATTTCATGATGCAAAGAGAAATTGACGGGAAAAATAAAATCCTAGCAGCTGTCCACGCACCAAAGCTCCATCAACAAAGCATGTATTTTTTGTGCTGAATTTGCTGTGACTTTCTCGCTAATGTGCAGGTCACTTTAACGAACGCACACTTTATGGCAACCCTTGAAGTAACCACTCTTGTCAAAAGAAGGCTGTCAACAGCAGACGACCCAAGAAAAGTGGTTACCTTTGCTGTAAAAATGTTCCGCGGAGCTGAGGCTCCAGTGAGGATTGAACTCACGACCCCTGGTTTACAAGACCAGTGCTCTAACCACTGAGCTATGAAGCCACGAAACTGAAGATTTAGGGTCAAGAAATCTAGTGTGCCACATTTCATGTGGCTACTCGATAAGGCGGCTGCATCGAAAAGCAGGACAGATCGGCGAGAGCAGTAAACGGAAGAAGATTTTCAGATGCGTGTTTTGCCGACCTTTACACAGAAGTTTTACGTCACAGCCAAAGGAGAGCAAATAACGGTTTGGCACTGTCCGTGCCACGGAGCAGCAGACAGGCTCCAGCGAGGATTGAACTCGCGACCCCTGGTTTACGAGACCAGTGCTCTTACCACTGAGCTATAGAGCCCTTGTGCATGAAAAAGTAGTCAGCGTTTGCTCCTCAAATGTTGCCTGTATGATAATTCTGTCCCTATTTCATGATGCAAAGAGAAATTGACGGGAAAAATAAAATCCTAGAAGCTGTCCACGCACCAAAGCTCCATCAACAAACCATGTATTTTTTGTGCTGAATTTGCTGTGACTTTCTCGCTAATGTGCAGGTCACTTTAACGAACGCACACTTTATGGCAACCCTTGAAGTAACCACTCTTGTCAAAAGAAGGCTGTCAACAGCAGACGACCCAAGAAAAGTGGTTACCTTTGCTGTAAAAATGTTCCGCAGAGCTGAGGCTCCAGTGAGGATTGAACTCACGACCCCTGGTTTACAAGACCAGTGCTCTATCCACTGAGCTATGAAGCCACGAAACTGAGGATTTAGGGTCAAGAAATCTAGTGTGCCACATTTCATGTGGCTACTCGATACGGCGGCTGCATCGAAAAGCAGGACAGATCGGCGAGAGCAGTAAACGGAAGAAGATTTTCAGATGCGTGTTTTGCCGACCTTTACACAGAAGTTTTATGTCACAGCCAAAGGAGAACAAATAATGGTATGGCAGGGTCCGTGCCACGGACCAGCAGACAGGCTCCAGCGAGGATTGAACTCGCGACCCCTGGTTTACGAGACCAGTGCTCTTACCACTGAGCTATAGAGCCCTTGTGCATGAAAATGTAGTCAGCGTTTGCTCCTCAAATGTTGCCTGTATGATAATTCTGTCCCTATTTCATGATGCAAAGAGAAATTGACGGGAAAAATAAAATCCTAGAAGCTGTCCACGCACCAAAGCTCCATCAACAAAGCATGTATTTTTTGTGCTGAATTTGCTGTGACCTTCTCGCTAATGTGCAGGTCACTTTAACGAACGCACACTTTATGGCAACCCTTGAAGTAACCACTCTTGTCAAAAGAAGGCTGTCAACAGCAGACGACCCAAGAAAAGTGGTTACCTTTGCTGTAAAAATGTTCCGCGGAGCTGAGGCTCCAGTGAGGATTGAACTCGCGACACCTGGTTTACGAGACCAGTGCTCTTGCCACTGAGCTATGAAGCCACGAAACTGAAGATTTAGGGTCAAGAAATCTAGTGTGCCACATGGCTACTCGATATGGCGGCTGCATCGAAAAGCAGGACAGATCGGCGAGAGCAGTAAAGGGAAGAAGATTTTCAGATGCGTGTTTTGCCGACCTTTACACAGAAGTTTTACGTCACAGCCAAAGGAGAACAAATAATGGTATGGCAGTGTCTGTGCCACGGAGCAGCAGAAAGGCTCCAGCGAGGATTGAACTCGCGACCCCTGGTTTACGAGACCAGTGCTCTTACCACTGAGCTATAGAGCCCTTGTGCATGAAAAAGTAGTCAGCGTTTGCTCCTCAAATGTTGCCTGTATGATAATTCTGTCCCTATTTCATGATGCAAAGAGAAATTGACGGGAAAAATAAAATCCTAGCAGCTGTCCACGCACCAAAGCTCCATCAACAAAGCATGTATTTTTTGTGCTGAATTTGCTGTGACTTTCTCGCTAATGTGCAGGTCACTTTAACGAACGCACACTTTATGGCAACCCTTGAAGTAACCACTCTTGTCAAAAGAAGGCTGTCAACAGCAGACGACCCAAGAAAAGTGGTTACCTTTGCTGTAAAAATGTTCCGCGGAGCTGAGGCTCCAGTGAGGATTGAACTCACGACCCCTGGTTTACAAGACCAGTGCTCTAACCACTGAGCTATGAAGCCACGAAACTGAAGATTTAGGGTCAAGAAATCTAGTGTGCCACATTTCATGTGGCTACTCGATATGGCGGCTGCATCGAAAAGCAGGTCAGATCGGCGAGAGCAGTAAACGGAAGAAGATTTTCAGATGCGTGTTTTGCCGACCTTTACACAGAAGTTTTACGTCACAGCCAAAGGAGAACAAATAATGGTTTGGCAGTGTCCGTGCCACGGAGCAGCAGACAGGCTCCAGCGAGGATTGAACTCGCGACCCCTGGTTTACGAGACCAGTGCTCTTACCACTGAGCTATAGAGCCCTTGTGCATGAAAAAGTAGTCAGCGTTTGCGCCTCAAATGTTGCCTGTATGATAATTCTGTCCCTATTTCATGATGCAAAGAGAAATTGACGGGAAAAATAAAATCCTAGCAGCTGTCCACGCACCAAAGCTCCATCAACAAAGCATGTATTTTTTGTGCTGAATTTGCTGTGACTTTCTCGCTAATGTGCAGGTCACTTTAACGAACGCACACTTTATGGCAACCCTTGAAGTAACCACTCTTGTCAAAAGAAGGCTGTCAACAGCAGACGACCCAAGAAAAGTGGTTACCTTTGCTGTAAAAATGTTCCGCGGAGCTGAGGCTCCAGTGAGGATTGAACTCACGACCCCTGGTTTACAAGACCAGTGCTCTAACCACTGAGCTATGAAGCCACGAAACTGAAGATTTAGGGTCAAGAAATCTAGTGTGCCACATTTCATGTGGCTACTCGATATGGCGGCTGCATCGAAAAGCAGGACAGATCGGCGAGAGCAGTAAACGGAAGAAGATTTTCAGATGCGTGTTTTGCCGACCTTTACACAGAAGTTTTACGTCACAGCCAAAGGAGAACAAATAATGGTTTGGCAGTGTCCGTGCCACGGAGCAGCAGACAGGCTCCAGCGAGGATTGAACTCGCGACCCCTGGTTTACGAGACCAGTGCTCTTACCACTGAGCTATAGAGCCCTTGTGCATGAAAAAGTAGTTAGCGTTTGCGCCTCAAATGTTGCCTGTATGATAATTCTGTCCCTATTTCATGATGCAAAGAGAAATTGACGGGAAAAATAAAATCCTAGCAGCTGTCCACGCACCAAAGCTCCATCAACAAACCATGTATTTTTTGTGCTGAATTTGCTGTGACTTTCTCGCTAATGTGCAGGTCACTTTAACGAACGCACACTTTATGGCAACCCTTGAAGTAACCACTCTTGTCAAAAGAAGGCTGTCAACGGCAGACGACCCAAGAAAAGTGGTTACCTTTGCTGTAAAAATGTTCCGCGGAGCTGAGGCTCCAGTGAGGATTGAACTCACGACCCCTGGTTTACAAGACCAGTGCTCTAACCACTGAGCTATGAAGCCACGAAACTGAAGATTTAGGGTCAAGAAATCTAGTGTGCCGGCTACTCGATATGGCGGCTGCATCGAAAAGCAGGACAGATCGGCGAGAGCAGTAAACGGAAGAAGATTTTCAGCTGCGTGTTTTGCCGACCTTTACACAGAAGTTTTACGTCACAGCCAAAGGAGAGCAAATAATGGTTTGGCAGTGTCCGTGCCACGGAGCAGCAGACAGGCTCCAGCGAGGATTGAACTCGCGACCCCTGGTTTACGAGACCAGTGCTCTTACCACTGAGCTATAGAGCCCTTGTGCATGAAAAAATAGTCAGCGTTTGCTCCTCAAATGTTGCCTGTATGATAATTCTGTCCCTATTTCATGATGCAAAGGGAAATTGACGGGAAAAATAAAATCCTAGCAGCTGTCCACGCACCAAAGCTCCATCAACAAACCATGTATTTTTTGTGCTGAATTTGCTGTGACTTTCTCGCTAATGTGCAGGTCACTTTAACGAACGCACACTTTATGGCAACCCTTGAAGTAACCACTCTTGTCAAAAGAAGGCTGTCAACAGCAGACGACCCAAGAAAAGTGGTTACCTTTGCTGTAAAAATGTTCCGCAGAGCTGAGGCTCCAGTGAGGATTGAACTCACGACCCCTGGTTTACAAGACCAGTGCTCTAACCACTGAGCTATGAAGCCACGAATCTGAAGATTTAGGGTCAAGAAATCTAGTGTGCCACATTTCATGTGGCTACTCGATATGGCGGCTGCATCGAAAAGCAGGACAGATCGGCGAGAGCAGTAAACGGAAGAAGATTTTCAGATGCGTGTTTTGCCGACCTTTACACAGAAGTTTTACGTCACAGCCAAAGGAGAGCAAATAATGGTTTGGCAGTGTCCGTGCCACGGAGCAGCAGACAGGCTCCAGCGAGGATTGAACTCGCGACCCCTGGTTTACGAGACCAGTGCTCTTACCACTGAGCTATAGAGCCCTTGTGCATGAAAAAGGAGTCAGCGTTTGCTCCTCAAATGTTGCCTGTATGATAATTCTGTCCCTATTTCATGATGCAAAGAGAAATTGACGGGAAAAATAAAATCCTAGCAGCTGTCCACGCACCAAAGCTCCATCAACAAACCATGTTTTTTTTGTGCTGAATTTGCTGTGACTTTCTCGCTAATGTGCAGGTCACTTTAACGAACGCACACTTTATGGCAACCCTTGAAGTAACCACTCTTGTCAAAAGAAGGCTGTCAACAGCAGACGACCCAAGAAAAGTGGTTACCTTTGCTGTAAAAATGTTCCGCGGAGCTGAGGCTCCAGTGAGGATTGAACTCACGACCCCTGGTTTACAAGACCAGTGCTCTAACCACTGAGCTATGAAGCCACGAAACTGAAGATTGAGGGTCAAGAAATCTAGTGTGCCACATTTCATGTGGCTACTCGATATGGCGGCTGCATCGAAAAGCAGGTCAGATCGGCGAGAGCAGTAAACGGAAGAAGATTTTCAGATGCGTGTTTTGCCGACCTTTACACAGAAGTTTTACGTCACAGCCAAAGGAGAACAAATAATGGTTTGGCAGTGTCCGTGCCACGGAGCAGCAGACAGGCTCCAGCGAGGTTTGAACTCGCGACCCCTGGTTTACGAGACCAGTGCTCTTACCACTGAGCTATAGAGCCCTTGTGCATGAAAAAATAGTCAGCTTTTGCTCCTCAAATGTTGCCTGTATGATAATTCTGTCCCTATTTCATGATGCAAAGGGAAATTGACGGGAAAAATAAAATCCTAGCAGCTGTCCACGCACCAAAGCTCCATCAACAAACCATGTATTTTTTGTGCTGAATTTGCTGTGACTTTCTCGCTAATGTGCAGGTCACTTTAACGAACGCACACTTTATGGCAACCCTTGAAGTAACCACTCTTGTCAAAAGAAGGCTGTCAACAGCAGACGACCCAAGAAAAGTGGTTACCTTTGCTGTAAAAATGTTCCGCAGAGCTGAGGCTCCAGTGAGGATTGAACTCACGACCCCTGGTTTACAAGACCAGTGCTCTAACCACTGAGCTATGAAGCCACGAATCTGAAGATTTAGGGTCAAGAAATCTAGTGTGCCACATTTCATGTGGCTACTTGATATGGCGGCTGCATCGAAAAGCAGGACAGATCGGCGAGAGCAGTAAACGGAAGAAGATTTTCAGATGCGTGTTTTGCCGACCTTTACACAGAAGTTTTACGTCACAGCCAAAGGAGAACAAATAATGGTTTGGCACTGTCCGTGCCACGGAGCAGCAGACAGGCTCCAGCGAGGATTGAACTCGCGACCCCTGGTTTACGAGACCAGTGCTCTTACCACTGAGCTATAGAGCCCTTGTGCATGAAAAAGTAGTCAGCGTTTGCTCCTCAAATGTTGCCTGTATGATAATTCTGTCCCTATTTCATGATGCAAAGAGAAATTGACGGGAAAAATAAAATCCTAGCAGCTGTCCACGCACCAAAGCTCCATCAACAAACCATGTATTTTTTGTGCTGAATTTGCTGTGACTTTCTCGCTAATGTGCAGGTCACTTTAACGAACGCACACTTTATGGCAACCCTTGAAGTAACCACTCTTGTCAAAAGAAGGCTGTCAACAGCAGACGACCCAAGAAAAGTGGTTACCTTTGCTGTAAAAATGTTCCGCAGAGCTGAGGCTCCAGTGAGGATTGAACTCACGACCCCTGGTTTACAAGACCAGTGCTCTAACCACTGAGCTATGAAGCCACGAATCTGAAGATTTAGGGTCAAGAAATCTAGTGTGCCACATTTCATGTGGCTACTCGATATGGCGGCTGCATCGAAAAGCAGGACAGATCGGCGAGAGCAGTAAACGGAAGAAGATTTTCAGCTGCGTGTTTTGCCGACCTTTACACAGAAGTTTTACGTCACAGCCAAAGGAGAGCAAATAATGGTTTGGCAGTGTCCGTGCCACGGAGCAGCAGACAGGCTCCAGCGAGGTTTGAACTCGCGACCCCTGGTTTACGAGACCAGTGCTCTTACCACTGAGCTATAGAGCCCTTGTGCATGAAAAAATAGTCAGCTTTTGCTCCTCAAATGTTGCCTGTATGATAATTCTGTCCCTATTTCATGATGCAAAGGGAAATTGACGGGAAAAATAAAATCCTAGCAGCTGTCCACGCACCAAAGCTCCATCAACAAACCATGTATTTTTTGTGCTGAATTTGCTGTGACTTTCTCGCTAATGTGCAGGTCACTTTAACGAACGCACACTTTATGGCAACCCTTGAAGTAACCACTCTTGTCAAAAGAAGGCTGTCAACAGCAGACGACCCAAGAAAAGTGGTTACCTTTGCTGTAAAAATGTTCCGCAGAGCTGAGGCTCCAGTGAGGATTGAACTCACGACCCCTGGTTTACAAGACCAGTGCTCTAACCACTGAGCTATGAAGCCACGAATCTGAAGATTTAGGGTCAAGAAATCTAGTGTGCCACATTTCATGTGGCTACTCGATATGGCGGCTGCATCGAAAAGCAGGACAGATCGGCGAGAGCAGTAAACGGAAGAAGATTTTCAGCTGCGTGTTTTGCCGAACTTTACACAGAAGTTTTACGTCACAGCCAAAGGAGAGCAAATAATGGTTTGGCAGTGTCCGTGCCACGGAGCAGCAGACAGGCTCCAGCGAGGATTGAACTCGCGACCCCTGGTTTACGAGACCAGTGCTCTTACCACTGAGCTATAGAGCCCTTGTGCATGAAAAAGTAGTCAGCGTTTGCTCCTCAAATGTTGCCTGTATGATAATTCTGTCCCTATTTCATGATGCAAAGAGAAATTGACGGGAAAAATAAAATCCTAGAAGCTGTCCACGCACCAAAGCTCCATCAACAAACCATGTATTTTTTGTGCTGAATTTGCTGTGACTTTCTCGCTAATGTGCAGGTCACTTTAACGAACGCACACTTTATGGCAACCCTTGAAGTAACCACTCTTGTCAAAAGAAGGCTGTCAACAGCAGACGACCCAAGAAAAGTGGTTACCTTTGCTGTAAAAATGTTCCGCAGAGCTGAGGCTCCAGTGAGGATTGAACTCACGACCCCTGGTTTACAAGACCAGTGCTCTAACCACTGAGCTATGAAGCCACGAATCTGAAGATTTAGGGTCAAGAAATCTAGTGTGCCACATTTCATGTGGCTACTTGATATGGCGGCTGCATCGAAAAGCAGGACAGATCGGCGAGAGCAGTAAACGGAAGAAGATTTTCAGATGCGTGTTTTGCCGACCTTTACACAGAAGTTTTACGTCACAGCCAAAGGAGAACAAATAATGGTTTGGCACTGTCCGTGCCACGGAGCAGCAGACAGGCTCCAGCGAGGATTGAACTCGCGACCCCTGGTTTACGAGACCAGTGCTCTTACCACTGAGCTATAGAGCCCTTGTGCATGAAAAAGTAGTCAGCGTTTGCTCCTCAAATGTTGCCTGTATGATAATTCTGTCCCTATTTCATGATGCAAAGAGAAATTGACGGGAAAAATAAAATCCTAGCAGCTGTCCACGCACCAAAGCTCCATCAACAAACCATGTATTTTTTGTGCTGAATTTGCTGTGACTTTCTCGCTAATGTGCAGGTCACTTTAACGAACGCACACTTTATGGCAACCCTTGAAGTAACCACTCTTGTCAAAAGAAGGCTGTCAACAGCAGACGACCCAAGAAAAGTGGTTACCTTTGCTGTAAAAATGTTCCGCAGAGCTGAGGCTCCAGTGAGGATTGAACTCACGACCCCTGGTTTACAAGACCAGTGCTCTAACCACTGAGCTATGAAGCCACGAATCTGAAGATTTAGGGTCAAGAAATCTAGTGTGCCACATTTCATGTGGCTACTCGATATGGCGGCTGCATCGAAAAGCAGGACAGATCGGCGAGAGCAGTAAACGGAAGAAGATTTTCAGCTGCGTGTTTTGCCGACCTTTACACAGAAGTTTTACGTCACAGCCAAAGGAGAGCAAATAATGGTTTGGCAGTGTCCGTGCCACGGAGCAGCAGACAGGCTCCAGCGAGGTTTGAACTCGCGACCCCTGGTTTACGAGACCAGTGCTCTTACCACTGAGCTATAGAGCCCTTGTGCATGAAAAAATAGTCAGCTTTTGCTCCTCAAATGTTGCCTGTATGATAATTCTGTCCCTATTTCATGATGCAAAGGGAAATTGACGGGAAAAATAAAATCCTAGCAGCTGTCCACGCACCAAAGCTCCATCAACAAACCATGTATTTTTTGTGCTGAATTTGCTGTGACTTTCTCGCTAATGTGCAGGTCACTTTAACGAACGCACACTTTATGGCAACCCTTGAAGTAACCACTCTTGTCAAAAGAAGGCTGTCAACAGCAGACGACCCAAGAAAAGTGGTTACCTTTGCTGTAAAAATGTTCCGCAGAGCTGAGGCTCCAGTGAGGATTGAACTCACGACCCCTGGTTTACAAGACCAGTGCTCTAACCACTGAGCTATGAAGCCACGAATCTGAAGATTTAGGGTCAAGAAATCTAGTGTGCCACATTTCATGTGGCTACTCGATATGGCGGCTGCATCGAAAAGCAGGACAGATCGGCGAGAGCAGTAAACGGAAGAAGATTTTCAGCTGCGTGTTTTGCCGAACTTTACACAGAAGTTTTACGTCACAGCCAAAGGAGAGCAAATAATGGTTTGGCAGTGTCCGTGCCACGGAGCAGCAGACAGGCTCCAGCGAGGATTGAACTCGCGACCCCTGGTTTACGAGACCAGTGCTCTTACCACTGAGCTATAGAGCCCTTGTGCATGAAAAAATAGTCAGCGTTTGCTCCTCAAATGTTGCCTGTATGATAATTCTGTCCCTATTTCATGATGCAAAGGGAAATTGACGGGAAAAATAAAATCCTAGCAGCTGTCCACGCACCAAAGCTCCATCAACAAACCATGTATTTTTTGTGCTGAATTTGCTGTGACTTTCTCGCTAATGTGCAGGTCACTTTAACGAACGCACACTTTATGGCAACCCTTGAAGTAACCACTCTTGTCAAAAGAAGGCTGTCAACAGCAGACGACCCAAGAAAAGTGGTTACCTTTGCTGTAAAAATGTTCCGCAGAGCTGAGGCTCCAGTGAGGATTGAACTCACGACCCCTGGTTTACAAGACCAGTGCTCTAACCACTGAGCTATGAAGCCACGAATCTGAAGATTTAGGGTCAAGAAATCTAGTGTGCCACATTTCATGTGGCTACTTGATATGGCGGCTGCATCGAAAAGCAGGACAGATCGGCGAGAGCAGTAAACGGAAGAAGATTTTCAGATGCGTGTTTTGCCGACCTTTACACAGAAGTTTTACGTCACAGCCAAAGGAGAACAAATAATGGTTTGGCACTGTCCGTGCCACGGAGCAGAAGACAGGCTCCAGCGAGGTTTGAACTCGCGACCCCTGGTTTACGAGACCAGTGCTCTTACCACTGAGCTATAGAGCCCTTGTGCATGAAAAAGTAGTCAGCGTTTGCTCCTCAAATGTTGCCTGTATGATAATTCTGTCCCTATTTCATGATGCAAAGAGAAATTGACGGGAAAAATAAAATCCTAGCAGCTGTCCACGCACCAAAGCTCCATCAACAAACCATGTATTTTTTGTGCTGAATTTGCTGTGACTTTCTCGCTAATGTGCAGGTCACTTTAACGAACGCACACTTTATGGCAACCCTTGAAGTAACCACTCTTGTCAAAAGAAGGCTGTCAACAGCAGACGACCCAAGAAAAGTGGTTACCTTTGCTGTAAAAATGTTCCGCAGAGCTGAGGCTCCAGTGAGGATTGAACTCACGACCCCTGGTTTACAAGACCAGTGCTCTAACCACTGAGCTATGAAGCCACGAATCTGAAGATTTAGGGTCAAGAAATCTAGTGTGCCACATTTCATGTGGCTACTCGATATGGCGGCTGCATCGAAAAGCAGGACAGATCGGCGAGAGCAGTAAACGGAAGAAGATTTTCAGCTGCGTGTTTTGCCGAACTTTACACAGAAGTTTTACGTCACAGCCAAAGGAGAGCAAATAATGGTTTGGCAGTGTCCGTGCCACGGAGCAGCAGACAGGCTCCAGCGAGGTTTGAACTCGCGACCCCTGGTTTACGAGACCAGTGCTCTTACCACTGAGCTATAGAGCCCTTGTGCATGAAGAAATAGTCAGCTTTTGCTCCTCAAATGTTGCCTGTATGATAATTCTGTCCCTATTTCATGATGCAAAGGGAAATTGACGGGAAAAATAAAATCCTAGCAGCTGTCCACGCACCAAAGCTCCATCAACAAACCATGTATTTTTTGTGCTGAATTTGCTGTGACTTTCTCGCTAATGTGCAGGTCACTTTAACGAACGCACACTTTATGGCAACCCTTGAAGTAACCACTCTTGTCAAAAGAAGGCTGTCAACAGCAGACGACCCAAGAAAAGTGGTTACCTTTGCTGTAAAAATGTTCCGCAGAGCTGAGGCTCCAGTGAGGATTGAACTCACGACCCCTGGTTTACAAGACCAGTGCTCTAACCACTGAGCTATGAAGCCACGAATCTGAAGATTTAGGGTCAAGAAATCTAGTGTGCCACATTTCATGTGGCTACTCGATATGGCGGCTGCATCGAAAAGCAGGACAGATCGGCGAGAGCAGTAAACGGAAGAAGATTTTCAGCTGCGTGTTTTGCCGACCTTTACACAGAAGTTTTACGTCACAGCCAAAGGAGAGCAAATAATGGTTTGGCAGTGTCCGTGCCACGGAGCAGCAGACAGGCTCCAGCGAGGTTTGAACTCGCGACCCCTGGTTTACGAGACCAGTGCTCTTACCACTGAGCTATAGAGCCCTTGTGCATGAAAAAATAGTCAGCTTTTGCTCCTCAAATGTTGCCTGTATGATAATTCTGTCCCTATTTCATGATGCAAAGGGAAATTGACGGGAAAAATAAAATCCTAGCAGCTGTCCACGCACCAAAGCTCCATCAACAAACCATGTATTTTTTGTGCTGAATTTGCTGTGACTTTCTCGCTAATGTGCAGGTCACTTTAACGAACGCACACTTTATGGCAACCCTTGAAGTAACCACTCTTGTCAAAAGAAGGCTGTCAACAGCAGACGACCCAAGAAAAGTGGTTACCTTTGCTGTAAAAATGTTCCGCAGAGCTGAGGCTCCAGTGAGGATTGAACTCACGACCCCTGGTTTACAAGACCAGTGCTCTAACCACTGAGCTATGAAGCCACGAATCTGAAGATTTAGGGTCAAGAAATCTAGTGTGCCACATTTCATGTGGCTACTCGATATGGCGGCTGCATCGAAAAGCAGGACAGATCGGCGAGAGCAGTAAACGGAAGAAGATTTTCAGCTGCGTGTTTTGCCGAACTTTACACAGAAGTTTTACGTCACAGCCAAAGGAGAGCAAATAATGGTTTGGCAGTGTCCGTGCCACGGAGCAGCAGACAGGCTCCAGCGAGGATTGAACTCGCGACCCCTGGTTTACGAGACCAGTGCTCTTACCACTGAGCTATAGAGCCCTTGTGCATGAAAAAATAGTCAGCGTTTGCTCCTCAAATGTTGCCTGTATGATAATTCTGTCCCTATTTCATGATGCAAAGGGAAATTGACGGGAAAAATAAAATCCTAGCAGCTGTCCACGCACCAAAGCTCCATCAACAAACCATGTATTTTTTGTGCTGAATTTGCTGTGACTTTCTCGCTAATGTGCAGGTCACTTTAACGAACGCACACTTTATGGCAACCCTTGAAGTAACCACTCTTGTCAAAAGAAGGCTGTCAACAGCAGACGACCCAAGAAAAGTGGTTACCTTTGCTGTAAAAATGTTCCGCAGAGCTGAGGCTCCAGTGAGGATTGAACTCACGACCCCTGGTTTACAAGACCAGTGCTCTAACCACTGAGCTATGAAGCCACGAATCTGAAGATTTAGGGTCAAGAAATCTAGTGTGCCACATTTCATGTGGCTACTTGATATGGCGGCTGCATCGAAAAGCAGGACAGATCGGCGAGAGCAGTAAACGGAAGAAGATTTTCAGATGCGTGTTTTGCCGACCTTTACACAGAAGTTTTACGTCACAGCCAAAGGAGAACAAATAATGGTTTGGCACTGTCCGTGCCACGGAGCAGAAGACAGGCTCCAGCGAGGTTTGAACTCGCGACCCCTGGTTTACGAGACCAGTGCTCTTACCACTGAGCTATAGAGCCCTTGTGCATGAAAAAGTAGTCAGCGTTTGCTCCTCAAATGTTGCCTGTATGATAATTCTGTCCCTATTTCATGATGCAAAGAGAAATTGACGGGAAAAATAAAATCCTAGCAGCTGTCCACGCACCAAAGCTCCATCAACAAACCATGTATTTTTTGTGCTGAATTTGCTGTGACTTTCTCGCTAATGTGCAGGTCACTTTAACGAACGCACACTTTATGGCAACCCTTGAAGTAACCACTCTTGTCAAAAGAAGGCTGTCAACAGCAGACGACCCAAGAAAAGTGGTTACCTTTGCTGTAAAAATGTTCCGCAGAGTTGAGGCTTCAGTGAGGATTGAACTCACGACCCCTGGTTTACAAGACCAGTGCTCTAACCACTGAGCTATGAAGCCACGAATCTGGAGATTTAGGGTCAAGAAATCTAGTGTGCCACATTTCATGTGGCTACTCGATATGGCGGCTGCATCGAAAAGCAGGACAGATCGGCGAGAGCAGTAAACGGAAGAAGATTTTCAGCTGCGTGTTTTGCCGACCTTTACACAGAAGTTTTACGTCACAGCCAAAGGAGAGCAAATAATGGTTTGGCAGTGTCCGTACCACGGAGCAGCAGACAGGCTCCAGCGAGGATTGAACTCGCGACCCCTGGTTTACGAGACCAGTGCTCTTACCACTGAGCTATAGAGCCCTTGTGCATGAAAAAATAGTCAGCGTTTGCTCCTCAAATGTTGCCTGTATGATAATTCTGTCCCTATTTCATGATGCAAAGAGAAATTGACGGGAAAAATAAAATCCTAGCAGCTGTCCACGCACCAAAGCTCCATCAACAAACCATGTATTTTTTGTGCTGAATTTGCTGTGACTTTCTCGCTAATGTGCAGGTCACTTTAACGAACGCACACTTTATGGCAACCCTTGAAGTAACCACTCTTGTCAAAAGAAGGCTGTCAACAGCAGACGACCCAAGAAAAGTGGTTACCTTTGCTGTAAAAAATGTTCCGCAGAGCTGAGGCTTCAGTGAGGATTGAACTCACGACCCCTGGTTTACAAGACCAGTGCTCTAACCACTGAGCTATGAAGCCACGAATCTGAAGATTTAGGGTCAAGAAATCTAGTGTGCCACATTTCATGTGGCTACTCGATATGGCGGCTGCATCGAAAAGCAGGACAGATCGGCGAGAGCAGTAAACGGAAGAAGATTTTCAGCTGCGTGTTTTGCCGACCTTTACACAGAAGTTTTACGTCACAGCCAAAGGAGAGCAAATAATGGTTTGGCAGTGTCCGTGCCACGGAGCAGCAGACAGGCTCCAGCGAGGTTTGAACTCGCGACCCCTGATTTACGAGACCAGTGCTCTTACCACTGAGCTATAGAGCCCTTGTGCATGAAAAAATAGTCAGCTTTTGCTCCTCAAATGTTGCCTGTATGATAATTCTGTCCCTATTTCATGATGCAAAGGGAAATTGACGGGAAAAATAAAATCCTAGCAGCTGTCCACGCACCAAAGCTCCATCAACAAACCATGTATTTTTTGTGCTGAATTTGCTGTGACTTTCTCGCTAATGTGCAGGTCACTTTAACGAACGCACACTTTATGGCAACCCTTGAAGTAACCACTCTTGTCAAAAGAAGGCTGTCAACAGCAGACGACCCAAGAAAAGTGGTTACCTTTGCTGTAAAAATGTTCCGCAGAGCTGAGGCTCCAGTGAGGATTGAACTCACGACCCCTGGTTTACAAGACCAGTGCTCTAACCACTGAGCTATGAAGCCACGAATCTGAAGATTTAGGGTCAAGAAATCTAGTGTGCCACATTTCATGTGGCTACTTGATATGGCGGCTGCATCGAAAAGCAGGACAGATCGGCGAGAGCAGTAAACGGAAGAAGATTTTCAGATGCGTGTTTTGCCGACCTTTACACAGAAGTTTTACGTCACAGCCAAAGGAGAGCAAATAATGGTTTGGCAGTGTCCGTGCCACGGAGCAGCAGACAGGCTCCAGCGAGGTTTGAACTCGCGACCCCTGGTTTACGAGACCAGTGCTCTTACCACTGAGCTATAGAGCCCTTGTGCATGAAAAAATAGTCAGCTTTTGCTCCTCAAATGTTGCCTGTATGATAATTCTGTCCCTATTTCATGATGCAAAGGGAAATTGACGGGAAAAATAAAATCCTAGCAGCTGTCCACGCACCAAAGCTCCATCAACAAACCATGTATTTTTTGTGCTGAATTTGCTGTGACTTTCTCGCTAATGTGCAGGTCACTTTAACGAACGCACACTTTATGGCAACCCTTGAAGTAACCACTCTTGTCAAAAGAAGGCTGTCAACAGCAGACGACCCAAGAAAAGTGGTTACCTTTGCTGTAAAAATGTTCCGCAGAGCTGAGGCTCCAGTGAGGATTGAACTCACGACCCCTGGTTTACAAGACCAGTGCTCTAACCACTGAGCTATGAAGCCACGAATCTGAAGATTTAGGGTCAAGAAATCTAGTGTGCCACATTTCATGTGGCTACTCGATATGGCGGCTGCATCGAAAAGCAGGACAGATCGGCGAGAGCAGTAAACGGAAGAAGATTTTCAGCTGCGTGTTTTGCCGAACTTTACACAGAAGTTTTACGTCACAGCCAAAGGAGAGCAAATAATGGTTTGGCAGTGTCCGTGCCACGGAGCAGCAGACAGGCTCCAGCGAGGTTTGAACTCGCGACCCCTGGTTTACGAGACCAGTGCTCTTACCACTGAGCTATAGAGCCCTTGTGCATGAAGAAATAGTCAGCTTTTGCTCCTCAAATGTTGCCTGTATGATAATTCTGTCCCTATTTCATGATGCAAAGGGAAATTGACGGGAAAAATAAAATCCTAGCAGCTGTCCACGCACCAAAGCTCCATCAACAAACCATGTATTTTTTGTGCTGAATTTGCTGTGACTTTCTCGCTAATGTGCAGGTCACTTTAACGAACGCACACTTTATGGCAACCCTTGAAGTAACCACTCTTGTCAAAAGAAGGCTGTCAACAGCAGACGACCCAAGAAAAGTGGTTACCTTTGCTGTAAAAATGTTCCGCAGAGCTGAGGCTCCAGTGAGGATTGAACTCACGACCCCTGGTTTACAAGACCAGTGCTCTAACCACTGAGCTATGAAGCCACGAATCTGAAGATTTAGGGTCAAGAAATCTAGTGTGCCACATTTCATGTGGCTACTCGATATGGCGGCTGCATCGAAAAGCAGGACAGATCGGCGAGAGCAGTAAACGGAAGAAGATTTTCAGCTGCGTGTTTTGCCGACCTTTACACAGAAGTTTTACGTCACAGCCAAAGGAGAGCAAATAATGGTTTGGCAGTGTCCGTGCCACGGAGCAGCAGACAGGCTCCAGCGAGGTTTGAACTCGCGACCCCTGGTTTACGAGACCAGTGCTCTTACCACTGAGCTATAGAGCCCTTGTGCATGAAAAAATAGTCAGCTTTTGCTCCTCAAATGTTGCCTGTATGATAATTCTGTCCCTATTTCATGATGCAAAGGGAAATTGACGGGAAAAATAAAATCCTAGCAGCTGTCCACGCACCAAAGCTCCATCAACAAACCATGTATTTTTTGTGCTGAATTTGCTGTGACTTTCTCGCTAATGTGCAGGTCACTTTAACGAACGCACACTTTATGGCAACCCTTGAAGTAACCACTCTTGTCAAAAGAAGGCTGTCAACAGCAGACGACCCAAGAAAAGTGGTTACCTTTGCTGTAAAAATGTTCCGCAGAGCTGAGGCTCCAGTGAGGATTGAACTCACGACCCCTGGTTTACAAGACCAGTGCTCTAACCACTGAGCTATGAAGCCACGAATCTGAAGATTTAGGGTCAAGAAATCTAGTGTGCCACATTTCATGTGGCTACTTGATATGGCGGCTGCATCGAAAAGCAGGACAGATCGGCGAGAGCAGTAAACGGAAGAAGATTTTCAGATGCGTGTTTTGCCGACCTTTACACAGAAGTTTTACGTCACAGCCAAAGGAGAGCAAATAATGGTTTGGCAGTGTCCGTGCCACGGAGCAGCAGACAGGCTCCAGCGAGGTTTGAACTCGCGACCCCTGGTTTACGAGACCAGTGCTCTTACCACTGAGCTATAGAGCCCTTGTGCATGAAAAAATAGTCAGCGTTTGCTCCTCAAATGTTGCCTGTATGATAATTCTGTCCCTATTTCATGATGCAAAGGGAAATTGACGGGAAAAATAAAATCCTAGCAGCTGTCCACGCACCAAAGCTCCATCAACAAACCATGTATTTTTTGTGCTGAATTTGCTGTGACTTTCTCGCTAATGTGCAGGTCACTTTAACGAACGCACACTTTATGGCAACCCTTGAAGTAACCACTCTTGTCAAAAGAAGGCTGTCAACAGCAGACGACCCAAGAAAAGTGGTTACCTTTGCTGTAAAAATGTTCCGCAGAGCTGAGGCTCCAGTGAGGATTGAACTCACGACCCCTGGTTTACAAGACCAGTGCTCTAACCACTGAGCTATGAAGCCACGAATCTGAAGATTTAGGGTCAAGAAATCTAGTGTGCCACATTTCATGTGGCTACTCGATATGGCGGCTGCATCGAAAAGCAGGACAGATCGGCGAGAGCAGTAAACGGAAGAAGATTTTCAGATGCGTGTTTTGCCGACCTTTACACAGAAGTTTTACGTCACAGCCAAAGGAGAACAAATAATGGTTTGGCAGTGTCCGTGCCACGGAGCAGCAGACAGGCTCCAGCGAGGATTGAACTGGCGACCCCTGGTTTACGAGACCAGTGCTCTTACCACTGAGCTATAGAGCCCTTGTGCATGAAAAAGTAGTCAGCGTTTGCTCCTCAAATGTTGCCTGTATGATAATTCTGTCCCTATTTCATGATGCAAAGAGAAATTGACGGGAAAAATAAAATCCTAGAAGCTGTCCACGCACCAAAGCTCCATCAACAAACCATGTATTTTTTGTGCTGAATTTGCTGTGACTTTCTCGCTAATGTGCAGGTCACTTTAACGAACGCACACTTTATGGCAACCCTTGAAGTAACCACTCTTGTCAAAAGAAGGCTGTCAACAGCAGACGACCCAAGAAAAGTGGTTACCTTTGCTGTAAAAATGTTCCGCAGAGCTGAGGCTCCAGTGAGGATTGAACTCACGACCCCTGGTTTACAAGACCAGTGCTCTAACAAAATGACACTCACCCACAGAAAACCCCACCTCCCCCCCACGACCAACCCCTGTACCTGTCCTCTGCCAGCGTGAAGAGGACACTAGCCACCATTAACCCACGCAAAGCAGCAGGCCCAGACAACATACCAGGACGAGTGTTGAAGGACTGTGCAGAAGAGCTGAAGGATGTTTTTACAGACATTTTCAACACCTCTCTGGAGCAAGCAGTCATCCCATCACTTTTCAAAACTGCCACCATCATACCCGTGCCAAAGAAATCATCACCATCATGCTTCAATGACTACCGTCCTGTAGCACTCACGCCCATAATCATGAAGTGCTTCGAACGGCTAGTCATGTCACACATCAAAGCCACCCTACCCCCCACCCTGGACCCCTTCCAGTTTGCATACCGAGCCAAACGATCCATGGAGGATGCAATCTGCTCTGCCCTCCATCCAGCCCTCACCCACTTAGACAATAAAGACTCATATGTGAGAATGCTGTTCATAGACTTCAGTTCAGCATTCAATACCATAATACCACAACAACTCATCAGCAAACTGGACAAGCTAGGATTCAGTACCTCCCTCTGCAACTGGCTGCTGGATTTCCTGTTGCAGAGACCACAAGCAGTACGTGTCGGGGACAACACCTCAAGCACTCTGACCCTGAGCACGGGGGCCCCTCAAGGGTGTGTGCTCAGCCCCCTGCTCTTCACACTGCTAACACATGACTGTACAACCACTCACAGCTCCAACCATCTGGTGAAGTTTGCGGACGACACAACACTGGTGGGCCTCATCACTAAGGGCGATGAGGCTCACTACAGAGAAGAAGTAGACCTGCTGGCTAAATGGTGCAAAGACAACAACCTCCTGCTAAATGTCAGCAAGACCAAGGAGATTGTTGTCAACTTTCAGAGAGGCCACAAACAACTGCCACCACTGTCCATCGACGGAGATGCTGTGGAGAGAGTGAGCAGCACAAAATTTCTGGGGGTGCACATCAGCGACGACCTCTCCTGGACCACCAACACAGCATCACTGGCGAAGAAAGCCCAGCAGCGCCTCTACTTCTTGCGCAAATTGAAGAAGGCAAGTGCCACGCCTCCTGTCATGACTACATTCTACAGAGGGACCATCGAGAGCATCGTCTCCAGCAGCATCACAGTGTGGGGCGGAAGCTGCACAGATCAGAACAGGAAGACCCTCCAGCGCACTGTTAACACCGCTAAGAGGATCATTGGAGCACCACTCCCCTCCCTGCAGGACATTTACACCACCCGCCTCACCCGCAAAGCACTATTGATTGTCAAGGATACAACCCACCCTGCACACGAACTGTTCAGCCTCCTGCCCTCTGGAAAGCGGTACAGGAGCCTCCGCTCCCGCACCACCAGACTGGCAAGTAGCTTCATCCACCAAGCAATCAGGATGCTGAACACTCTACCCACTCTCCCATCACTGACAGCCCCCCCCACCCACCAGCCAACCAGGAACCTAGGAAACTAGGATCCTGTCTACCAAACCCCCCCCCCCCCAACACCGCCATGTGGAACTGCACTGTGACTGCGCAGCCAAACGTGTTGCTGCTTCACATCAAGCCTGATATACTTGAAATTACTGCATACTGCATATCAATGTAAATATACAGGTCACACAAACACAAGTTTAAACTTCATGTAACTGTTAAGACTATATAAATATACAACACAACTACCTCTATTTTTTTTATATATATATGTCCTATATTTCTATTTTGATACATACATGTTCTATATTTCAGTCTTGCACTTTAATTTAATGTTTATTGTCTATGGCTATGTCTATAGTATGTCTATGTCTGTATTTAAAGCATGTCTATGTCTGCATGGGAAAGTAAGAAACGAAATTTCAATTCTTTGTATGACCAGTGCATGTAAAGAAATTGACAATAAAAGCCGACTTGACTTGACTTGACTTGACTCTAACCACTGAGCTATGAAGCCACGAAACTGAAGATTTAGGGTCAAGAAATCTAGTGTGCCACATTTCATGTGGCTACTCGATATGGCGGCTGCATCGAAAAGCAGGTCAGATCGGCGAGAGCAGTAAACGGAAGAAGATTTTCAGATGCGTGTTTTGCCGACCTTTACACAGAAGTTTTACGTCACAGCCAAAGGAGAACAAATAATGGTTTGGCAGTGTCCGTGCCACGGAGCAGCAGACAGGCTCCAGCGAGGATTGAACTCGCGACCCCTGGTTTACGAGACCAGTGCTCTTACCACTGAGCTATAGAGCCCTTGTGCATGAAAAAGTAGTCAGCGTTTGCTCCTCAAATGTTGCCTGTATGATAATTCTGTCCCTATTTCATGATGCAAAGAGAAATTGACGGGAAAAATAAAATCCTAGCAGCTGTCCACGCACCAAAGCTCCATCAACAAACCATGTATTTTTTGTGCTGAATTTGCTGTGACTTTCTCGCTAATGTGCAGGTCACTTTAACGAACGCACACTTTATGGCAACCCTTGAAGTAACCACTCTTGTCAAAAGAAGGCTGTCAACAGCAGACGACCCAAGAAAAGTGGTTACCTTTGCTGTAAAAATGTTCCGCAGAGCTGAGGCTCCAGTGAGGATTGAACTCACGACCCCTGGTTTACAAGACCAGTGCTCTAACCACTGAGCTATGAAGCCACGAAACTGAAGATTTAGGGTCAAGAAATCTAGTGTGCCACATTTCATGTGGCTACTCGATATGGCGGCTGCATCGAAAAGCAGGACAGATCGGCGAGAGCAGTAAACGGAAGAAGATTTTCAGATGCGTATTTTGCCGACCTTTACACAGAAGTTTTACGTCACAGCCAAAGGAGAACAAATAATGGTTTGGCAGTGTCCGTGCCACGGAGCAGCAGACAGGCTCCAGCGAGGATTGAACTGGCGACCCCTGGTTTACGAGACCAGTGCTCTTACCACTGAGCTATAGAGCCCTTGTGCATGAAAAAGTAGTCAGCGTTTGCTCCTCAAATGTTGCCTGTATGATAATTCTGTCCCTATTTCATGATGCAAAGAGAAATTGACGGGAAAAATAAAATCCTAGCAGCTGTCCACGCACCAAAGCTCCATCAACAAACCATGTATTTTTTGTGCTGAATTTGCTGTGACTTTCTCGCTAATGTGCAGGTCACTTTAACGAACGCACACTTTATGGCAACCCTTGAAGTAACCACTGTTGTCAAAAGAAGGCTGTCAACAGCAGACGACCCAAGAAAAGTGGTTACCTTTGCTGTAAAAATGTTCCGCGGAGCTGAGGCTCCAGTGAGGATTGAACTCACGACCCCTGGTTTACAAGACCAGTGCTCTAACCACTGAGCTATGAAGCCACAAAACTGAAGATTTAGGGTCAAGAAATCTAGTGTGCCACATTTCATCTGGCTACTCGATACGGCGGCTGCATCGAAAAGCAGGACAGATCGGCGAGAGCAGTAAACGGAAGAAGATTTTCAGATGCGTGTTTTGCCGACCTTTACACAGAAGTTTTACGTCACAGCCAAAGGAGAACAAATACTGGTTTGGCAGTGTCCGTGCCACGGAGCAGCGGACAGGCTCCAGCGAGGATTGAACTCGCGACCCCTGGTTTACGAGACCAGTGCTCTTACCACTGAGCTATAGAGCCCTTGTGCATGAAAAAGTAGTCAGCGTTTGCTCCTCAAATGTTGCCTGTATGATAATTCTGTCCCTATTTCATGATGCAAAGAGAAATTGACGGGAAAAATAAAATCCTAGCAGCTGTCCACGCACCAAAGCTCCATCAACAAACCATGTATTTTTTGTGCTGAATTTGCTGTGACTTTCTCGCTAATGTGCAGGTCACTTTAACGAACGCACACTTTATGGCAACCCTTGAAGTAACCACTCTTGTCAAAAGAAGGCTGTCAACAGCAGACGACCCAAGAAAAGTGGTTACCTTTGCTGTAAAAATGTTCCGCAGAGCTGAGGCTCCAGTGAGGATTGAACTCACGACCCCTGGTTTACAAGACCAGTGCTCTAACCACTGAGCTATGAAGCCACGAAACTGAAGATTTAGGGTCAAGAAATCTAGTGTGCCACATTTCATGTGGCTACTCGATATGGCGGCTGCATCGAAAAGCAGGACAGATCGGCGAGAGCAGTAAACGGAAGAAGATTTTCAGATGCGTGTTTTGCCGACCTTTACACAGAAGTTTTACGTCACAGCCAAAGGAGAGCAAATAATGGTTTGGCAGTGTCCGTGCCACGGAGCAGCAGACAGGCTCCAGCGAGGATTGAACTCGCGACTCCTGGTTTACGAGACCAGTGCTCTTACCACTGAGCTATAGAGCCCTTGTGCATGAAAAAGTAGTCAGCGTTTGCTCCTCAAATGTTGCCTGTATGATAATTCTGTCCCTATTTCATGATGCAAAGAGAAATTGACGGGAAAAATAAAATCCTAGCAGCTGTCCACGCACCAAAGCTCCATCAACAAACCATGTATTTTTTGTGCTGAATTTGCTGTGACTTTCTCGCTAATGTGCAGGTCACTTTAACGAACGCACACTTTATGGCAACCCTTGAAGTAACCACTCTTGTCAAAAGAAGGCTGTCAACAGCAGACGTCGTACTACAAGTACAGCAGGCAGTTTTTAATCGACATCTGCAAAAGCAAGTTTTGCAGCGTTCTGGACTTTGCAACAGAGACGCTAAAGGAACTCGGACTACTCCGGCCTGCAACAACACCGGACTCGCCTGCTACTCCTCCCCCGGAAAGAAAGCGTCGGAAGCGGTGTGCGAGGAAGCAGAAGAGGGGCAAGCGCGGAGGCGTCCGGGCCAGGCTAGCGGCCAGCCCAACTCGCCCAGCCATACCATCCATTCTCCTGGCAAATGTACGATCACTGGACAACAAAATGGATCACATACGACTGCTGAGATCAACGAACCGGACAGTAAGTAACTGCTGTGTGCTCGTCTTCACTGAGACTTGGTTAAATGACAACATTCCGGACTCTGCTGTACAACTGGAGCAGCTAGCATGCTATCGAGCAGACAGGGCCATTGTAAAGGGAGGTAAATCACGAGGAGGAGGAATCTGTGTTTACATCCGTGACGAATGGTGTCGGGACACTGTAGTAGTATGCAAACACTGCTCACCACTGGCAGAGTTTATGATCATAAAGTGCCGTCCTGCCAAGGGAAATTACTGCGATTCTGCTAGTCGCAGTATACATCCCGCCTACCAACAACAACAGCGATAAGAACGCGGCTCTCAGTGAACTGTACCAGGCTGTCAGTGAACAACAGACGGCACACCCAGACGGTTTCACCATCTTCACTGGAGATTATAACCATGCTGATCTTAAAACTGTACTTCCAAAGCTACACCAGCATGTTGATTTTCCAACAAGGGGAGATAACATCCTGGACCTGGTCTACACTACACACAAAGGAGCATACAAAGCTACCCCCCTCCCCCACATTGGACTTTCAGACCATATAACTGTTATGCTAATGCCCGCATACAGACAAAGGGTAAAAGCAAACAAACCGGTTCGTAAGCAGGTAAAAGTGTGGCCTGAGGGAGCCTCCGATGCTCTTCAAGACTGCTTTGACACAACAGACTGGGAAATGTTTAAGCAGGCAGCCACTTACAACAACCGGACAGACATAGAGGAGTATACAGACACTGTAACCTCTTACATCACCAAGTGCATTGATGATGTGACCCACACAAAAGACATCATCACTCGGGCTAACTGGAAGCCATGGCTGACAGGGGATGTCCTCAGGCTGCTGAGGGCCAGAGACAAAGCCTACAGAGCTGGGGATGAAGCTGGCATGAGAACAGCGAGAGCCAACCTGTCCCGTGGCATCAAGGAAGCAAAAAAGGAATACACTCACAAGATAACCACCCACTTCAAAGACAGCAGGAACGCACAAAGCCTATGGCAGGGCATTCAGGCCCTCACGGACTACAAGCCCGCGCCACAGAGCTGTGAGAGCAACATCCCTCTGCTCAACAACCTGAACTGCTTCTTTGCTCGCTTTGAAGCACAAAACAGCACCTGCCCACAGAAGACCCATCCCCCTCTACATGAGCAGCCCCTGTGCCTCTCTGCCGACAGCGTGAAGAGGACACTTGCTGCTATCAACACCCGTAAGGCAACAGGTCCAGACAACATTCCAGGTCGTGCGCTGAAGGACTGCGCAGGGGAGCTTAAGGATGTCTTCACAGACATCTTTAACACTTCCCTGAAGCAAGCCATCGTCCCATCATGTTTCAAAGCTGCCACCATCATACCTGTGCCGAAGAAAACTGCTCCATCCTGCTTCAATGACTACCGCCCTGTGGCACTGACACCCATCATCATGAAGTGCTTTGAGCGGCTTGTCATGTCACATATCAAATCCATTCTCCCCCCCACCCTGGACCCCTTCCAGTTTGCATACCGAGCCAAGCGGTCTACAGAGGATGCAATCTGCTCTGCCCTCCACCCAGCCCTCACCCACCTGGAAAAAAGAGACTCATATGTGAGATTGCTGTTTATAGACTTCAGTTCTGCATTCAACACCATAATACCACAACAACTCATCAGCAAACTTGACAAACTGGGACTCAGCACCTACCTCTGCAACTGGCTACTGGACTTCCTCTGTCAGAGGCCTCAAGTAGTACGTGTTGGCAACAATACCTCAAGCAGCATCACACTGAGCACAGGGGCCCCCCAAGGCTGCGTGCTCAGTCCGCTGCTCTTCACCCTGCTGACGCATGACTGCACTGCAACCTACAGCAACAATCACATAGTGAAATTTGCTGACGACACAACTCTGGTGGGTCTCATCACCAAGGGCGACGAGACCCAATACAGGTTGGAGGTCGACCATCTGACCACGTGGTGCAGGGACAACAACCTCCTGCTGAACGTCAGCAAGACCAAAGAGATTGTTGTTGACTTCCGGAGAGGTCACACCCAACACCTGCCACTGACCATCGACGGTGCTGTGGTGGAGAGAGCGAGCAGCACCAAATTCCTGGGGGTGCACATCAGCGAAGACCTCTCCTGGACCACCAACACTGCATCACTGGCGAAGAGAGCTCAGCGCCGCCTGTACTTCCTGCGGAAACTCAGGCGAGCAAGTGCTCCACCAGCCATCATGACCACATTCTACCGAGGCACCATTGAGAGCATCCTCTCCAGCTGTATCGCTGTGTGGGGCGGAAGCTGCACTGAATACAACAGGAAAGCCCTGCAGCGCATAGTGAACACAGCTGGAAGGATTATTGGTGCTTCACTCCCCTCCCTGAAGGACATTTACACCACCCACCTCACCCGCAAGGCGACCAAAATTGTGAGTGATGCAAGTCACCCCGCTCACAATCTGTTCGATCTACTGCCCTCTGGGAAGAGGTACAGAAGCCTGCGCTCCCGCACTACCAGACTCACCAACAGCTTCATACACCAAGCTGTAAGGATGCTGAACTCTCTCCCTCCTCTCCCCCCTCCACCCTCAGCTACATAACATCCTGGACATTGGACCCACAATGGCCGCGTGCACTACTCCACTTGCACACTTGCACACTTGTACACTTTACAACTTGTTGTTGTCCTGAAAACACAACACATCTGCTGCTCTTACATAACTTGCACCACTATGTCACTTTCTTTCTTACTTAGGTCAAACAGAACTACACAAGCCTTTTATTGGCCTGACTTTACACTAGTATTTTATTGACTGTCTATGCACAATTTCAACCAAATTTTGCTGCTCTTATTTTTTTCATTATTATATGTGCCCTCTTATTTACTTACTTTTTTGTTTACTTGAATGTTATGTTTATCTGTGGACTTAAATTGGTAAAATATGTCTTGTCTTCACCGTGGGATAGTGAGAAACGTAATTTCGATCTCTTTGTATGTCTGGAACATGTGAAGAAATTGACAATAAAGCTGACTTTGACTTTGACTTTGAGACGACCCAAGAAAAGTGGTTACCTTTGCTGTAAAAATGTTCCGCAGAGCTGAGGCTCCAGTGAGGATTGAACTCACGACCCCTGGTTTACAAGACCAGTGCTCTAACCACTGAGCTATGAAGCCACGAAACTGAAGATTTAGGTTCAAGAAATCTAGTGTGCCACATTTCATCTGGCTACTCGATACGGCGGCTGCATCGAAAAGCAGGACAGATCGGCGAGAGCAGTAAACGGAAGAAGATTTTCAGATGCGTAATTTGCCGACCTTTACACAGAAGTTTTACGTCACAGCCAAAGGAGAACAAATACTGGTTTGGCAGTGTCCGTGCCAAGGAGCAGCGGACAGGCTCCAGCGAGGTTTGAACTCGCGACCCCTGGTTTACGAGACCAGTGCTCTTACCACTGAGCTATAGAGCCCTTGTGCATGAAAAAGTAGTCAGCGTTTGCTCCTCAAATGTTGCCTGTATGATAATTCTGTCCCTATTTCATGATGCAAAGAGAAATTGACGGGAAAAATAAAATCCTAGCAGCTGTCCACGCACCAAAGCTCCATCAACAAACCATGTATTTTTTGTGCTGAATTTGCTGTGACTTTCTCGCTAATGTGCAAGTCACTTTAACGAACGCACACTTTATGGCAACCCTTGAAGTAACCACTCTTGTCAAAAGAAGGCTGTCAACAGCAGACGACCCAAGAAAAGTGGTTACCTTTGTTGTAAAAATGTTCCGCGGAGCTGAGGCTCCAGTGAGGATTGAACTCACGACCCCTGGTTTACAAGACCAGTGCTCTATCCACTGAGCTATGAAGCCACGAAACTGAGGATTTAGGGTCAAGAAATCTAGTGTGCCACATTTCATGTGGCTACTCGATATGGCGGCTGCATCGAAAAGCAGGACAGATCGGCGAGAGCAGTAAACGGAAGAAGATTTTCAGATGCGTGTTTTGCCGACCTTTAGACAGAAGTTTTACGTCACAGCCAAAGGAGAACAAATAATGGTTTGGCAGTGTCCGTGCCACGGAGCAGCAGACAGGCTCCAGCGAGGATTGAACTCGCGACCCCTGGTTTACGAGACCAGTGCTCTTACCACTGAGCTATAGAGCCCTTGTGCAAGAAAAAGGAGTCAGCGTTTGCTCCTCAAATGTTGCCTGTATGATAATTCTGTCCCTATTTCATGATGCAAAGGGAAATTGACGGGAAAAATAAAATCCTAGCAGCTGTCCACGCACCAAAGCTCCATCAACAAACCATGTATTTTTTGTGCTGAATTTGCTGTGACTTTCTCGCTAATGTGCAGGTCACTTTAACGAACGCACACTTTATGGCAACCCTTGAAGTAACCACTCTTGTCAAAAGAAGGCTGTCAACAGCAGACGACCCAAGAAAAGTGGTTACCTTTGCTGTAAAAATGTTCCGCGGAGCTGAGGCTCCAGTGAGGATTGAACTCACGACCCCTGGTTTACAAGACCAGTGCTCTAACCACTGAGCTATGAAGCCACGAAACTGAAGATTTAGGGTCAAGAAATCTAGTGTGCCACATTTCATGTGGCTACTCGATATGGCGGCTGCATCGAAAAGCAGGACAGATCGGCGAGAGCAGTAAACGGAAGAAGATTTTCAGATGCGTGTTTTGCCGACCTTTACACAGAAGTTTTACGTCACAGCCAAAGGAGAACAAATAATGGTTTGGCACTGTCCGTGCCACGGAGCAGCAGACAGGCTCCAGCGAGGATTGAACTCGCGACCCCTGGTTTACGAGACCAGTGCTCTTACCACTGAGCTATAGAGCCCTTGTGCATGAAAAAGTAGTCAGCGTTTGCTCCTCAAATGTTGCCTGTATGATAATTCTGTCCCTATTTCATGATGCAAAGAGAAACTGACGGGAAAAATAAAATCCTAGCAGCTGTCCACGCACCAAAGCTCAATCAACAAACCATGTATTTTTTGTGCTGAATTTGCTGTGACTTTCTCGCTAATGTGCAGGTCACTTTAACGAACGCACACTTTATGGCAACCCTTGAAGTAACCACTCTTGTCAAAAGAAGGCTGTCAACAGCAGACGACCCAAGAAAAGTGGTTACCTTTGCTGTAAAAATGTTCCGCAGAGCTGAGGCTCCAGTGAGGATTGAACTCACGACCCCTGGTTTACAAGACCAGTGCTCTAACCACTGAGCTATAAAGCCACGAAACCAAAAATTTAGAGTCAAGAAATCTAATGAATCTAATAAATTCCTAGGAGCTGTGCACGCAACAAAGCGCCATCAACAATCCATGTATGAAGCCAACAATCACCACATCTTTGTCCTGTAGATGACTTATCATCTCGCCCTCTTCTCAAGCCAACATTCTTTGACTGTGTCCACACAAAAGGTGTCCTGGATGGCAAAGTACGTGCTACGGTTCACCATTCCGATGTTCATAAACTTGAACAGCAGCGAAACTTTGGCATAGTTACTCCCTGAGAGTAGGATGTTGGTAGCCAACATGAAGTCTCCAGCCAACATGGAATATTTCACAGTGGGTTGAGAGGTCCATTTCCACACAGTATGGCCAGCAGGACAGGTCTTAAAAATAAGTTAGAGAGAAGTGTGAAGGTAAGCAAAACTTGTAAGTACTTTATGCAACTAACCAGATATTTTCCTATTTATTAAGTCTTGCAAAAAACATTTCTGCTAAATTAACATTAATAGAGACAACGTACAACCTGTTTGCTTACCCATTCCATAATGCTAGCTGTTCCCCTTGCTGTAATGGAAACCTCAAAGGGAGGGAGGCATGGGCAGTCTGTGTGACTGCGTGGGCACCTGTATGGGCACTGTTTAATGGGCAGCATAAGGACAGCTGCCAGCTGTTTAAAGCAGTCCTCATAGCAGATGGATGCCCGTTTTCCAATTAGGTCATCCTCAGCCAAGAGCTCCAGTTGTGCGGGAAGAATGGTTGGCGGCATTGGTATATGAGCTGATGGAGGCTCAATCTCTGCATCGATGTCATGGACAACATCGCTCATGCTGATAATGGGCAGACTGTCAATGCACGATGTGGCAGTGCTCCACCAATCCTACAGGACATAGATTGAAGCATCATCCTTAAAAGAGAGACAACTCACCCCTATATTCAATCTGTATTATTCTCAGAATAAAATTCCCACAATATTGTGTTTGTGTTAGTGTTGCTCCAACTCCAGAATGTTTATGCCCTGTTTATGGTGCCTGGGCTGTCTATTACTAATAGCCTACCTTATACTAATATGAGGTACGTAATCCTCATCTTGGCTATTATCGTCCTCATCATGGCTGTTGTCGTCCTTATCATGGTTCTCATCGTCCTCTTCATCTGTCCCCCAGTCAATACTGTAACATTTAAGATTAGAAAATAAACTTCAGTAATATGGCATGGGTGAGTGGGGTTGGTAATGGGTATTCCCACGGGTGTTGTTCGGCCGTAGCCACGAGGTATAATAGGCTACTAACTAACAATATACCGAGAAGAAAACTATTCCGACTTACACACTGTTTCTTAGGTCATTGAATTCACTTTCATCCATCATGTGTGGTTCGCTCTGGACATTCATATTATGCAAACTACATGAACATGAATAAATGCAAAATAAACAAACAAAGGCATTAATCTCATTAATCTCAAAACACATCCACAGCACAAATAGCTTGATGACTAACAGAAAATGTATTTGACCAGATACCTTTGCTCTAGAGCTTCAGGTGCATTCAAGGTGCTCTCCCTCTCCAGTGATTCACATGACAGATCTCTATAGAAACCAACATTTCCGTGAGACCCACATTTAACAAGCACAATATTATTTCAGTAACAATAATACCAATAATAAATAAACAAGATACTGACCCATCAGACGGACATATTGATGACAATGCTGGAGCAACAGACTTTGTCCACTGTGCCTTGCTAGGGGTGGAGGTACTTGGTCCCTCATAGCTACAAAAGAATGTCACAACTTTAGTATAGAGGACTCTCACATGTGTCTATGTTTGTTTGGACTTCTTCACATGTTGTTCTGCCGGGCCCGTTTTTCCGGTATGTGCGCGTGTGTGTGTGTGTGTGTGTGGGCGTAATGCCCTCCTGTATCCAAGACTTGAGTGAAAGAGTAGTCATCTATTAGTGCGAAAGAAAGAACCATCGCAGGCTTTATACTATCATTCATTACGCTAGTGAAATATAGGCGAGACTGTCCAGCTACATTGTTGTCGGTCTCCTAATAATGTGTCAATATAGCGATATGTAGGCCTAGCCTAGGTGAGATGCTACATTGTTTCAATCACAACACAACTCTTCTGACTCTAACGTTAGCTACCAAAGACTTCTACAGTAACTAGGCTAATCGGAAGATCAATAACGTTACGTTAACGTTAAATGGAACACTGTCACTTGGCTGGCTGGCCCAAAAGTAATAGCCTACCCCAAATTCACTGCCTAAAATGTCTCGCCACAACTGTAAATTGACTATTACGTTGACTTAACGTTAGTACTGTTATCCCTAAACGGAATATCTGATCTGCAGCTAGACTAACGTTAGTTCTGCTAATTTTAACAGTTGACCTGCAGCTGCTTTAACGTTTCTCCAACCATGACATAGTGAAAACAAAAAATAGCCTACCTCTCTAACCAATGTATACATTATGTTAGCTGAAGTTTGCGATTAAGATGAAGTTTAGCCTAACTTACCTGTCGAGGAGAAATATGGCCAGCTCTGCGTCTTGATGTTTTTAGTTTGACGAAGACGTCGCCATCTAAGGAAGGCTCCTCCGATGTCCACACGGTTTCTTGTTTTATCAATCTTTTGGAAATGTGTCTTGTTTTCTTTTTTGGTGGCGATAACGCCATCGACTGCCTCTCATACTCGTCCATAACTACAACCGAACTGACAGTTGTTGACAAAGATTCTAGGACTCCGGTGGGCAAATTTTAGTTGTGATTTTATTATACCTACACATCCCTAGTTTATGTTTTGATATGATAGACCTCTGAGATTGGTAGCTTTTTAGTGGTTATCACCTAATGAAGTAAACCACCCCCCCAAAAAAATCACCTGGTGCATGTCCTGGTTGAAGCCATGGTTAAGACACTTGTCAGTGTTGTATAATATTGAATTTATTTAGGTATCATTTTAAAGATTATATTCTGAGCTTTCATTCAAACACATTGGTGAGGTCCTCTGATCAACACAGAGGACACTGGAGCTCTTTGAACTAACAAAAACACAACATTTTTCACAATTTCCACCTAAACTTTACACCTTCTTTATGCCCTGTGGCATCAGAGAACATTACAGACACAAAAGACAGAACCTGAAATACTCTCAGGACTCCAAGGATTCAGGAAATGTATGCTTTACCCATACTACTTCATTGTTGGATGTGATTTTAGGGCTAAACCAAGAAGGATGATTTTGGCCAAAATTCCGCACATGGAACTTCATTGGTTTGTTAGGTAGATGTGTAATTGTGTTTCTATTGTCATGCCAAGTGTAAATGTAACATTTTGACCGCAGCTATATCAGGTAACCTATGTAAGGTAGTTAAGTGTATAAGTTGGTAAGTAAGGTCAGAAGTTGTGGTTTCCACAGGTAGGCTTTAAATAGGTATAAAGAGGAAAAAACGCACGCACATCCCGATCTAATCCTGGGTGCTGGACAAAACACTTACGATGAGAGAGAGGGGAAGGCTTTAAATAGGTAATATGTGTATAACCATGTTGTTTACACAGCAAAGTTACATAAGGTAAGTAAGGTAGGTAAGTGTATGACTATTTTTGTTTCCATGGGTGTAAAAGGGGAGTATGCCAAGTAACTCCAAGGATTCAGGAAATGTATGCTTTACCCATACTACTTCATTGTTAGATGTGATTTCAGGGCTAAACTAAGAATGATGATTTTGGCCAAAATTCCGCAAATGGAACTTCTTCCTCCCCTAATGTATCAATTTTCCATTTTGTATCAACTTATTTCAACTGTCATATTTTGTTGTGACCTCCACCTCTTCCCTGTTTCAGGTATGTATCTGTCTATGTCTCATTTTATAATCTTAAAAATATTCCCACACCACCCCAAGGACTTGTATATGTACACAGTGGAAACTTTTGTTGTGATATTATGGTGTGTCATGAGACTGTGGCCAACTTACATGTTTAACTTATGTTCTTTAAATAATTTAGCATATTAGCATCAACTGCTAACTAATACATATAGCTCTTAATTCATACTTCTAACTCTCACAGGAGAAACACACAGAGAAGGCATATAGTCCATGCCCTGTACACTGTTGTGAGAAATACACAAGAAGTCATATAGGCCATGTCCTGTAAACTGTTGTTATCCCGCAGATGTGATTATTTTGAGACTGTAATTTTCTAGTTTGGACATTGTTTAGCTGTTACTATGTGATTAGTTATTTTTCATAAGGGAAAACAGTTATACAATAATAAAAATAGCAATAACAAATAAATTATTGCACTTTTTTTAGATTAATGTACACAATATAACTGTCCCCTGATTCCCAACACGCCTACGGCTTAAAAGTAGGGGAGAACAGGAACTTTAATTTATAAAGAGATTGTAAGAGACTGAAAGCCACATTTTAAGCCCTGAACAAAATCCTTCAGGAAAAAATTTAGTGAAAGTGGAAAATGTGAAATTGTTTCATTTGCCCCCCAGGCAGGGATGGTTGAAACAGGCATGAGATTTTGTGGATTTGCTTAACTTATTTTGAGTTACTGCCTTGCCGGTGTTTCAACCGTCCCACCATGAACATTATTCGTTATTTTGCAATCAATGTAAACAACTACGCTGGATCTGGCATTGTGAATAGCACTAAATAGTCTCTTTAATAAGCATTAAGTCAAACCTTTATGCAGCAAATACTTTTTTATATTAAAAAAATCAACAGCTAATGAAA
Organism: Alosa sapidissima; assembly: GCF_018492685.1. NCBI lineage: Eukaryota > Metazoa > Chordata > Actinopteri > Clupeiformes > Clupeidae > Alosa > Alosa sapidissima. The sequence continues at coordinate 4,670,891 of NC_055964.1, forward strand.
TGTACTTTGAACTACCAGGCACAATGTTTTACATAGATTATTAGTGAGCTGGTCAGCAACGGCTCTTTCAAGTCATTTTCACATGGAAGGTAGATTTGTAACTGGTCTATAACTATTCAGAACTTGTGTATAACAACAATCATTCCTTTCTGTCAGGAAGCCATACTGCTGCAATGATGGATTCTTCCCACAGTGAAGGCAACAGTGAGCGTCCAAGAAAGCGGGCCCGCTCGGACTGTATCTGCCACTGCACTGATTCTGTTTCAAAACTGGTGTCACCCCAAAGCACTGAGTCCTGGAAAACGTTGTTGAGGGCAGCAGAAATTAGACAATATATTCCAATTTTAGATGTAGCTAAAAACCTGAGTGAGGGAGATATTCCACCTGTGCAGTATCATCGACAGTGCCGCAGTATTTTCACAATGAAGAAATCCCTGGATTCTATCACAAACAAACCTGCCCCTGCCTCTGCCACTGTGACTGCAAGACAACCAAGACATCCTGCCAGCAAATCATTGGTGTATGATGAAATATGCATCTTCTGTGATACATCAAGTAAGTATCTGAAGGGCCAAAGGACAAAGGAACCTCTTGTTCAGTGTAAAGAGTTCCGTGCAGATGACCGAATCCGAAAAGCAGCACTCGCCAAATTGGACCAAAGGATGATTGCCATCACTAGTAGAGAGCTTATTGCAGCTGAGGGCAGTTATCATAGGTCCTGCTACCGTGCATATACACGCCAAGGGGCTACTACAAGCTCTAACTCAATGGATCAAAGTGGAGATGCAGAAGCACAGTATGAGGTAGCCGAAAAGCATGCATATGAGGAACTGTTTTCTTACATAAGGAATGAACTCTTTCCCAACCCAGAAATAATTCCTATGACATACCTCTCATCAAGATTGCAGTCATCAATGATGTCTCTGGGTATTTGCCAGATCAAGGACTCAACCAAGAAACACCTTCGCCGTAGGTTGGAAAATGAACTTGGTGAATGCATCCACATATTTTCTGATGACAAAGGGAAGCTTCTTTTGTACCCAGACAGCCTATCAAGGACTGAGCTGGCCAAAACTGTGTACTCCTTGAATATGGAACTACATTGTTCCAGATCTGTCTCTGGGGATGTTGTGACAAAAGCGGCTTTGCTGATGAGAGACGAAATACAAAAAAAGACAGCAAAAATGTGTGGCCACCTAATGTAGAGGATGAATTCATTATTCCTGAATTAATCACTCAATTCCTACAAACACTGCTGACTGGAAACTCTGAGTGCACAAGCCCATCAGAAAGGGTCAAGCGACTTACCACATCCTTTGGCAGTGACTTGATCTTTGCAGTCACCTGTGGCAGAATCAAGCCAACAAAACACTTACTTCTCCCGTTTGCTGTAAAGTCCTTGACAGGAAACACAGAACTTGTACACACCTTGAATCGCCTTGGACACAGTGTGTCCTATTCTCAGGTTGAAGAGATTGACACAGCATTGTGTCTGCGGAAGATGGAACTCTCAAGGGATGGTGTACCACTACCTGAAGAGACGGTTAGTGGAGCAGGAACCTCTCATCGAGTCAATGGCATTGCTGTTCAGGCAAAAGTCTTTGGACCTGTATCTCAAAGAATCATGCCTACAATCATCAAGTCAAAGGAGAGGAGTATCAGCCCTAACACAGTGATGCTGCCCATCTATAACACTGGACAAAGAGCGGGACCGCCATTCACCCCAACTCTAGAGGCTGACACTACAACACAGATCAAGACTGCAAAGGAAACAAATCTTGCCTGGGTGCTTGCTCGAATGTGTACCCCAGAAGCTCAGACAGTGAGCAGCTGGACTGGATTCAACATTCAGGTCCGCAATGATGTCACAGTAGTAAAGGACACTGTGAGCTACCTACCGACAATAAATGCTCCTGCAACAGAGTTGTCTACTGTCTACGAAATACTTAACCAGTCAGTAAGCATCATGTCCCTGCAGTTAAAGACAATTGTCTGTGTGTTCGACCAAGCACTCTACGCTAAAGCATTAGAAATTGCATGGAAACATGACAAGTTCAACAACATTGTCATCAGGATGGGTATGTTCCACACCATTTGCAATCTTCTTTCCATTCTGGGGAAACGTTTCCAAGATGCAGGGTTGCGAAACCTCTGTGTGGAATCTGGTGTCATTGCTGAGGGGTCGGTAGCTGGTGTTATGGAAGGCAGAAAGTACAACAGAGCTGTCAGGCTGCACAAGCTTGTTTATGAGGCACTGATGCAGCTTGCCTGGAAAGGCTTCCCTCTGTGGCTTAAAGGCCAACATCCAACAGAGTATTGCCATCTTGAACAAGCCTTAAGGAGCATTGACAGCTTCCATTGTGACATCCGTCAGGCAACACTCAAAGAGCTTATGGAAGATGTTTCAATCAGCTGCATCATGGAACTGTTCCAAGTCTACTTGGTCTCCCTCCGGATCCAAAATGGTCTTTCAGCTTTCTGGATGTCATACCTTGATATGACAGAGATCATGTTAGGCCTGATTCGAGCCTCCAGAGAAGGTAATTGGATGTTGCATCTTGCATGCATCAGAGAGATGATCCCTTGGTGTTTTGCTTATGACAAGCTCAACTATGCTCGCTACTTATCCTACTATTATGCCAAGATGACACAACTGCCTGTGGAACACCCTGAAGTGCATGCCCACTTCCTGCAGGGAGGCTTCTCTGTACAAATTGGCAGCCAAAATCCTTTTGGGCGAATTCCTGTAGATCAAACTATCGAAGAGACCGTAAACAAGGACACACAAACACCTGGATGAACCAAAGGATTCAGCCTCAAGCCTGGAGCTGTGTCAAAGTACTACTTAACATCAGAGTACTGCAGTACCTACCTGAGGCAACTGAGGGAGATGGTGGGTCGAAGCAATCCTCTGCTCAGTCACCCAGACCTACAACTGCCCTGGATCAAGAGAGATTACGCTGATGTACAGTCCATTGTTGATATCCTGGAAAACTGCTGGGTGAATCCACTGAGTCCAGACCAAAATGAGTTTGTGAGCTTGTCAAGTGCCACACTTGCTCCACCAGATGTGGCCAAAGACCTGCTTGAGGCCCAAAAAATAGGAGAGGATGCATATCAAGTCTTCAAACATGAGCGTCTGGAGACAAAACCACCAATCACACAGTTCCATGACAAGATGACAAAAAAGAAGTTAAAAACATTCTCAGAGATTCGGCGAAAAACACTCAGCAAAGGTCAAGCCAATAAAATAGTTCTTATGGCAGATAGGAATCTGTTTGGCCACATGGTTCTGGTGGCCCAGAGCCGAGAGCTACACATGAGCGATGTGTTGGCTCATCCCCTGGGACCACTGCCATGGTCCCTAGCTAATGGGGATGGATCGTTCCGCAAAACTAACAAGGCAGCTCTCGCCAGAGAGTTGGAGAAGAGTGTTACCCCAGCAGAAGTCATTCCAGAGCCATCAACAGCCATCATCGATGGGATGAGCTTGGTGCAAAAGATGAAAGGGAATGATAAAACATTTGCACAGCTGGCAGAATCAACGCTGGCTAAGGTCTTACATGAAGGTGCTAAGGGTGAGCGCATTGATGTGGTCTTTGATGTTTACAAGGAAATGTCAATCAAAGATGCAGAAAGGGTAAACAGGGGTGCAGACTTGGGCATCCAGTTTAGGAATATTGTTTCTGGGCACAAGATCCAGCAGTGGAGAAAACTACTTTGCAGTGCTACCAGCAAAGCCAGTCTTATCAAGTTCTTAGTTGAGGAATGGAAAGCACCCAAGCACAGACAGAAACTAAAAGAAAAGACCTTATATGTTACCTGTGAGGAGGTGTGCTTCAAAATTAACAAGAATGAGTGGGAGGAAGAGAAACAGCTCAAATCCTATCAGGAAGAAGCTGACACCCGTATACTGTTGCATGCTCTCCATGCAGCAGAGTCTGGCTACAAGGCTGTGATCATAACAGCTGATGACACAGATGTTCTGGTGCTGACCCTAGGTTTGAGCAAAGACATCCCATGCCAACTTTACCAAAAATGTGGCACACAGAGTCAGACAAGGTTCTCTGCAATCACTTGGCAATAGTATTTCTGGTGCCTTGATTGGTATGCATGCATTCACCGGCTGTGACACTGTTAGTGCATTTGCAGGACGTGGGAAAGTTGGAACCCTTAAACTGATGAAATCAGACAGGACATACCAAGAAGCCTTCCTTGAGCTTGGCCGTGCTTGGGATATGTCTGATGAGCTGTTCAAGAAGCTGCAAGAAATCACATGCCGCATGTATGTACACTCCACACACACTACAGATGTCAGTATTCTTCGGTACCAACTTTTCTGCACCAGACGTGGTGAGGTAGAGTCTAGTCAGCTTCCGCCATGCAAGGATTGCCTATACATGCATTCACTTCGTGCCAACTACCAGGCTGCAATCTGGAAGCGGTCTCTTGAAACCCAGCCATCTGTACCAAGCCCCAAGGACCATGGATGGACCATAGACGATAATGGACAGCTTCAGATCCAGTGGATGCGTGGTTCTCCAGCACCAGATGCCGTCTTGCATCTGCTGGCTTGCAAGTGTGTTAGGTCATGCCAACTACCAAAGTGTACGTGCCTCCTTAATGGCCTGAAGTGCACAAATCTGTGTAAACTACAAACCTGTGCCAACCAACACAGTGAGGAAGAGCCTGTTTTACAGCTGACAGACTCAGATCTTGATGACAGTGATGTTGATGATGTTGAACTGTAGTCATGGGTGGTATGGTGTTTCAGGAATTAAATTCAATTAGTTCATTAAAATCCAATTACATCAAACTCTTTTTGACTACCTTTACTTGGCATACTCCCCTTTTACACCCATGGAAACAAAAATAGTCATACACTTACCTACCTTACTTATCCTTATGTAACTTTGCTGTGTAAACAACATGGTTATACACATATTACCTATTTAAAGCCTACCTGTGGAAACCACATTGTTATAAACTTCTGACCTTACTTACCAACTTATACACTTAACTACCTTACATAGGTTACCTGATATAGCTGTAGTCAAAATGTTACATTTACACTTGGCATGACAATAGAAACACAATTACACATCTACCTAACAAACCAATGAAGTTCCATGTGCGGAATTTTGGCCAAAATCATCCTTCTTGGTTTAGCCCTAAAATCACATCCAACAATGAAGTAGTATGGGTAAAGCATACATTTCCTGAATCCTTGGAGTCCTGAGAGTATTTCAGGTTCTGTCTTTTGTGTCTGTAATGTTCTCTGATGCCACAGGGCATAAAGAAGGTGTAAAGTTTAGGCGGAAATTGTGAAAAATGTTGTGTTTTTGTTAGTTAAAAGAGCTCCAGTGTCCTCTGTGTTGATCAGAGGACCTCACCAATGTGTTTGAATGAAAGCTCAGAATATAATCTTTAAAATGATACCTAAATAAATTCAATATTATACAACACTGACAAGTGTCTTAACCATGGCTTCAACCAGGACATGCACCAGGCGATTTTTTTGGGGGGGTGGTTTACTTCATTAGGTGATAACCACTAAAAAGCTACCAATCTCAGAGGTCTATCATATCAAAACATAAACTAGGGATGTGTAGGTATAAAAAAAATCACAACTAGAATTTGCCCACCCAGATGGTACCGGTATCTGGTCTGGCCCATGGACTAGTAACTCAATTTTTTTTTTTCAGTTTTACGGCTTTGGGGTCTCAAACACCCGGCCCGCGTCCTGCCCAATTCCGGCCCGCGACGTATGACAAAATAATAATGTAATCCGGCCCTTGAGGCTATTCATTGCGACAAACAACGATACTGATTAAAATAGACGATAGATCCAGGTACGGTGACAAATCTCATTTGTAGGCCTACTCTGCTCCACTATGTGCAAGACATCCAGAGCTTGATTCAAACCCAAAATCGCTGCGCAAAGTTTTCAGGAAATACTTGTATTACACGCGAGAAACACAAAGACGTGCATATGTAATGACGCGGAAGCGATGCAGGCCATAGTGTTGCAGAAATTAAGCAGAAATAGGCCTACACCAAATGTTGAAAAACGTTCACGTGTGATGAAGTCTTAGGTAAGCTATGTTATTCACCTATTCTAATTCTGAAGGAGAATATCCTTTTGGAGATTATGATCGATCGTCTATGACAGTGATAGTCACGGTGCGTCTGTGAATGGAGGTGCGTGTATACAACAGTGTCCACTAAGCATACCATGCTTGTTTCGACCCTCTGCCCAACATAGCTTGGAGGTTGCAGTGGTAATCGTGATGATAGAGTCCGTAATGGATGTGGTACAGACAGCTAGTAGAAATAGGGCTCTAAAGAACTACAAAGTCACCCGCAATATGATGCGAACTTCTGGGTACTGCAGATTACCCGCGATAGGAACTGTTTGACCAGAATACTTTATTGTAGGCCTATATTGTAGTAATCTATTACTAAACCACAACATCTTAGGTGTTGGTATACATCTTAGGTGTTTTCCTGTTAATTTGTTATGTGGGTAATATGAAAAAAGGAAAGTAAACCTGCTTAAATATGTTCATCCAGTATTTACTGAAAGGTGCATAATTTGAGGTGCTTGCCATCCAGTGACAAATTAGATGGGTAAATTTACCCCATTCATAAACTTTTGTTTTACTCAAAGATTTTTACATTTACAGTAGGACTTTATCTCTGACCACTTTCAAGCCATGGCCTTTTGAAATTTTGATATAAAAATCCAATGGTGTTGCTTTCTTAACCCTGATGCCTAGTTTGCCAGGTTTAAAAAAGTTATGAGAGGAAATATTTTTATTTGGTGTGAAACACACACACATACCTGTTTTTATGTTTTTCATTTATTTTATAATTTGTATTAATATTTATTTTATCATTATTTTATTTATAAGCTAAGGTTGCTAGCAGGTGTCTAAAACTAGATAAAAACACTTGCACTTTCTGTTTGCAGTTTTGTGTGGTATTTGAAAAAAGAACATTGCATTTTCAGAAATAGCCGGCCCTCCAATCAGATGACGTTGGCAGAATTGGCCCCCAGCTCATTTGAGTTTGAGACCCCTGGCTTACAGTATCAAGCGGACTTAAGCTGCCACCTCTTGGCGAAAAGTTAATAGTTTTGCATATCAGTAGTAATACATTTCACGCAGCTGTGTGAATCACAGAAAGCACGAATGAAGTGGACACTTCTAAATGGAACCCAACCCACTGTACAGTAGCTCAAGGTCTGTGGCTAAAGCAGCCATAACGAAAGCGTTATCATTGTTTGGATACTTCACACACAGACACACAGATTGCATAGACTACAACTACCAAGCTGGAATCAAAGCACATAGACTCCCCTCTCACACCCTAAACACGCACTTCGAACAAACAAAAAGCTTCTCAGTCTCACATAGGCAAAACTGTATCGGACCGTTGGTACTAAATCATCCATCGCAAAGAATGATTTGCAACAAATAGGTACAGCCCTGCCCTGGATACATCTCTCAACGTGTGCTCTAAAACATTTGGTTTAAATGGAGATGTAGATCATCACTAACCTGACTCTCGCCAGATGAATTTCGTTCCGCCTAGCTCCGCCTAGCTTCACTCACATCCATCTGGGACCTCTTCCATTGAGAGTGATTTCTGCACCAGATTTTATGGTACAGCCAATCAGGACGCAGGGCGGGAGTTTCATAGATGTGACATAGCGTAGAAGCGACTGTGAGACTGTTATCAGCATCACGGGTTGGCTTCGATGTGAGTGGTTGAAGTAGCACGTCAATAGATGACGGACAAGTGGCTTATTCAATCATATGCAAGCATTTTTTGATTAGGCCCAGCCTTCTGAAGCAACACTCCAATGGATTGGTCCCAGATGGATGAATGGAGCTAGGTGGAACGAAATTAATCTGGCGAGAGTCTTAGATCATCATGGGTGCTTTAATAAATCTACATTGCGGCGAGTTGACACAAATTATTCACTTTGACGAATTTATGTAGTTTCAGTCCTAGTTACTTTGAGCCATGCTCTTCCTTACTTGAATCACCTTTGAAAATAGAGGATTGAAGTAGCCTATATGGGTGTTTGGGAATTAACGTTGACTCAGATGCTTTTTGAGACTTTGAGCAGAAATGTCCCAGCCCGGTGTTTAGGATCATGTAGCGAACGTGTTGTGGCTAACTCACTTAGCTCCAGTTAGTAGGTTATGGTCAAAAGCAAATGAGATGACAGTCGAAAGATACAATTAGTGCTGTTATCAATTTGCTTGGTAGCCTATAACCGTATTTATGGTTTTCTACAAATACATCAATAATCAAATTGGCCTCCATCACTCAACTAATGCTAACGGTAACATTATTTTACCTACGTCCTAGGCTATCGATATAATTTAAGATTAGCGTAGCCTACCTACAGTAAAAACCAAGCATGTCCGATAAACATTCTCAGATTTATTTCAGCTTCAAGAAGAAATGACATGTCATGCAGAAATCATCCTACCCTTATTAGACGTTCTCTGCGGTAAACTACAGTCTTGTCCTTGTAGGAAGCGTATTGTCTTTCCAACCCACTTTAGATTTAGCCTGGCTAACGTCATACCCTCATCTCAAATGAGACGGGATCTGCGAACTAGGCATTCATTTTCTCGTATTTGAAACGTGGTTTACGAATGCCCAGAGCCGTTTATTGGGCGCTACGAATGTCTATTAAATGCGTCTGTACGTGGCGTCTTACTGCCCTCCCTCCGTTCTGTGATTGGTCCCCTAACTGAGGCGAAAATTTGCTCCATGGTATCCAGGCTGCCTAGCAGCGTGAATTAAATCGCGCGCGCAAGGCAGAATGGAAAAACCCAGGCTACTTTAGATTAACTTCCAACAAAATTACGTCTCACTGCAACGATGCGCCATCTGGTGGACAAACAACTACGTAACGCCAATACTGGAAATGCAGTCAAAATATTATGATGAATATTTGGTTTTCCTTTAATCCTTCTGAATTTGTAATTATGTATCGGCCGTTCTAATTGCCGATACCGATCGTATGTGCGTGCCTGTGTGTGTGTGTGCGTGTATTGTGTGCACCACCATCTACACAGGAGTGTACAGTCACTAAATGTACACATAACTTAATTTTTTAGACCCCCCCATGGATGAAATTCTACGAAACTTGGCATACCCCCAGAGAATGTCAGGTTAATCATACACATAAAATTTGGTGCATTTTAACTGAAGAGAGGGGCGATTAAAGCAGAATGATATTGCATTTTCATTTTTTACCGGGGGGGGGGTGGTGCAAATCACAAGTGATTATGGGCTAGGTTGATGTGGGTCCTTGAGACCAACATACCATAAAAATTTCTTCATCCTCGGTGCCACGGTTCAGGTAGTTATTTAGGTAAAACTGCATTTTTTGGGTTTCGGGGGGGCCCAGCGCGGGGGGGAGTGGCCCCCGGGGACCAAACGAAAGTCTAGTTGGGCTACAAACCCACCAAATTTTATGTGTTTCTTTCCCCCGGTGTTTCGGTGTCCCGGGTATTGTTGACCAAAAATTCAGGAAGTAGATGAGGGGAAAAAAAAAAAAAAAAAAACGTTGACAATCACTATATGACCGCTTCGCTAGCGGTGGTCATAATAAGTTTGTTTTTTTATTAATATCTCAAAAAGTACACTCTAAAAAATGTTGGGTTAAAAATAACCCAAATATAACCCAGCCGCTGGTTAACTATTGGACCAACACCACATTGAGTTATCCTAACCCAATGGTCTGGGTACATTATTAAACCCAGCAGATTGGGTATGATTCTAACCCAAAACGCTGGGTTATATCAACACAACATTAGTTAAATTGGCACAAAAGACTGGGTAAAGGTAACCAAAGTTCTGGGTTATAGCTATATATATATGTTGAGTAAAATTCACCCAGTATATTGGGTATAGATTCAACCCAAACCACTGGGTTATATCAACAGAACTGCTAGTTAAAATAACCAGTTGTCTGGTTTTCTAAACCCAGTATTTGGGTTGCATTGAGAGAAAATGGGCAACAAATAGCCATGCAATTAAATAAAAAAAGTTCGACATAATTATTTATTTGACAGTTTACTTTATTTTTGAATGGATAGCCTACTCTAAAAGCAGCATCAGCATGTGATAAGTTACTTCCATCAAGACAGCTAGATTCCACGGTCCATTCGGGGGTCAGCCCTGTCAATCAAAGAAAGAAAAAGAGTAAATTAATCACTGCTATCCAGAACTTTATATCAAGACTTTCACGAACCATGATCAGTGAATGATGTTGACAAACATTAAAAATCCGGAAACAAAATATTAGCGCAACACACTCGGAAACCATGACCACCTCATGGAGTTGTTGTTTGTTTAACAGCAGACTGACAAACATACGTTCAGTAATATTAACATTTAGCCTGGGTGTTCCCATGCTGCCTTGCGCGCGATTTGATTCACGCTGCTAAGGCAGCCTGGAGACCATGGAGCAAATTTTCGCCTGAGATAGGGGACCAATCACAGAACAAGGGGGAAAGCAAGACGATGATGAGCTATGCACAGACGCATTTGATAGACATCCGTGGCACCCAATAAACGGATCTGGGCATTTTTTTTCAAATACGAGAAAATTAACGTTTGGTTCCCAGACCACCTCTCATTGAGAAGTGGTGGCGCTAGCCAGGCTAATTAACATTAGTGGCAGTGATAGTTCTACCGTTAGCTAGCTCATGTTCACACATTCAGTTAGTTAAATTCAAGTTGTCTGTAATGTTAATGTTACCACCAAAAACCACCCAGTAAGTTACATGGCTATAATATATAGCTACCCTGAATGAATTAATATGTTGTTTGGCATGATGATTACCGTACGTGTGAAGAGACTACTTCGACTGTATACATTAGCTGACACACATGCTACACTACCACAAAGCATTTAATTAACGTTAGCATAGCAACCGTCTGCTAACGTTAACCTAGACAGCTGTTGGTATGCTAATTTTAGTTCGTTGTAAAAGTTTGTTTTGTTTCTGTTCAGCAGTTCATACCCAGTGAACACAGAACTATGTTTTTAAGAGTCTGTCTTTGTGTAGATTTAACATTAACATGAGCAGTAATTGTAAGTTAATGTTAGCTAACATTAGCTGGCTTGAATGACACAATTCTTAACCTGCTTAGGCTTACGATTTCCCCCGAACTCTCAAATAACTATGCAGCTGTGTTAAAGTTACCCTGGTGCTGGGTAGTGTGCTCACGTCAGGTGGGGGAGAGGAGGGGCGCTGTCCTAAACTATCAACCCAACAAGCTGGGTTACAGAAAATAACCCAACATGAGTAAAAACAACCCCACACAATGACCCAACAGTTTCAACTCAGTGTATGGGTTGAGAAAATAACCCAGCATTTTTTTGAGTGTATAAAGTTTACAAAAGTGAAAAATACATTCCCCAGGTGTCCTTTTCAAGACCTACGTTACAAAGTTTGAACAAAGTTTCTATGTTAAACGGTTAAAGCTGAATTAGACGCAGAAATTTGGTGGAAAGAATAATAATAACTAGAAATGCAATTCCAAGGAATTACCAGTGCATGAAAATGCTAAAGTTGTGATGTAAAATATCATGTATAGTTAAAACAGATAATACAGAGATGGTTACTACGGTGATGCTAGGATAGACATGGTGGCTGCATAGCTTAATAAAAGTTGATAGTTTAAAAGTAGACTGTTTAAAAGCTGAATGTAGATAGTTTAAAAGTTGTTGATAGACTGTAGATAGTTTAAAAGTTGTTGATAGACAGCTAGTTTAATAGATAGTTTAATGATAGTTTAAAAGTAGACTGTTTAAAAGTTGAAGGTAAATAGTTTAAAAGTTGTTGACAGACTGGAAGTTTAATGAATGTTGATATTAATGGCTGTGTATAGGTAGATATTTGATGATAACTGAAAGTTGGAATGGCTCTAATGTTTGCTAGCAGTTATGCTAAGATTTTTAACTGTGCTAACCATGCTACTTAGCTAACGTTTTCTAGCAGTTTAATGAATGTTGATATTCAAATAGTTTAATGGCTGTGTATAGGTAGATATTTGATGATAACTGAAAGTTGGAATGGCTCTAATGTTTGCTAGCAGTTATGCTAAGATTTTTAACTGTGCTAACCATGCTACTTAGCTAATGTTTTATAGCAGTGCTAGCAATGCTAACTATGGTAACCATGCTACTTAGCTAAAATTTTCTAGCAGTTTTGCTAAACATGCTAACTATGTTAGCAATGCTAACTATGTTAACCATGTGACTTAGCTAACCTAGCTAATAATTTTTAGTAGTTATGCTAACTAGCATGCTAACTATGCTAACCATGTGATTTAGCTAACCTAGCTAATCATTTTTTGTAGTTATGCTAACTAGTATGCTAACAATGCTAACTATGCTAACAGAGAATGTCTAATAAGGGGAGAACTGCCACTCTCGGAAAACTTCCGGTTTCTGAACTGGTTGCAGTTCCTTCTGTGGTTCCACATGAGGGCACTCGTCCACGAGTGCAGAATGCATGGAGGTCTATGGAGCTGTACCCCTCAAAATCCACTTTTCTCGGGATATAATTTTTTTCCAAGTAATTTGAGTATTGTATTCGAAAGGGAAGGCAAAGAAAATACACTTGGTTGAGTATTATATTTTTTAAAGTCACTTAATTGTTCTTAAAAGCCTTTCAAATGTGTCAATGACGTCACTCATTAGCACAATGCTAGCGTGTTATGTGCAACAACGACCCAACCTGTAAGAAATCAAAAGGACATAAGTACTCGTTCATTCAACTTTTGACCTATAACCCATGTTGAAGTTATACAAACTACAATCAAATCTAAGATTTGTCAATGACAATCAGGTGAAAGAGACAATTTTAGCCGTCTAGCTCCATTGACTCCCATTCATTCTGCACTCATGGCGATCGCCCCCAGTGGAACTCTGGTGGAACTGCATCCAAAATTCGGTACAATGGGACTTAACACGGAGTGGCAAGGCTCTCCGTAGACGGGCTCTGATGCTAACCATGTTACTTAGCTAACTTAGCTAATCATTTTTAGCCGTTTTGCTAAAAATGCTAACTAGCATGCTAACAATGTTAACATGCTAACCATGTTACTTAGCTAACTTAGCTAATCATTTTTAGCAGTTTTGCTAAAAATGCTAACAATGCTAGCAATGCTAACATGCTAACTAGCTACAGTGGGTAGGAGTCATAGTTGATGACAAATAACAGTTACAATGGCTGAACAGTTAAAAAGTTCAGTAGTTTAACCCTTACAAGCCCGACCGTTCTAATTTCGTTAAAATTTTAACGATGACCAATCATCTAATATCTCAGCTGTCCAATGACTGATTTTATTTCTGAAATCTTCCTCGTAATGCTGACAACATAAGCTTCAATTTGATATGATTGGTTAAGGGGTTTATGGCGCGAAATGTTTTGGATACTTGATGGATGAGTCGTGAAAAAAACTTTTCACTTCAGTCTTACATTTTGACATGGACCGCCAGATGCCACCTGCACTTTGTTGGAGTTTACCTCGACTGGAAACCACACAGCTGGATAAACTGAGGTAATATATATTTTTACATCGTTTCTAGTTATGGTTAATCTTATTTTGTAGTCATAAAATCATGTTATTTGACAGTAATATGCTTTCTCATCAGCGTCAACATTATGGCATAGCGGGGGCTAAGTGCATCGTCATGTAACTTTAGCTAGCTGCATTACTCTGAACTGCTTGCAGTATTATCGTTTGCTTTTGATATCAGTTATTTTCATTTGACAATTTCATTTAAAAACCTGTTAGTATATAACCTGTAAGTAAGTTTTTTTTTCTAGTACCAATTTGCTTGTTAGGGAAGCATTATATTGGCAAGTCAGTATAGCATACCAAAGCTGAATAAATCAATGGGCGCTGCGTTTCTAAGTTGCGTTCTCTTACATGAAATAAGTTGAGCAATATTTTTTACTCCTCTCAATATGTAGTTGTAGAAAACAAGATGTGAAATCACGGATTCTGTCAGAAATGTAGTGCTAATTATTGCCTCTCCTCGGGTTGTTACCTCGCTAGGCAGTTTGTAGTGAACTGTTTTACCTTGCTAACTTCTAAATGACAAACATCAGACGTGCTTGTCTCAACATTTTCTAAGATGGCATGACTTGATATTCTACTCTTCTCAATATGTAGTTATAGAAAACATGATGTGAAATCACATATTATGTCAGAAATGTCATTATTGCATTTAAGCAGTTAGTTACTAGGTGAAATGTAATATGTCTTTATCTTAATGCCAGCCAGGCAATCAGATTTAGGGTAGCTAAACCCATGTGTAATAAAATGACTTTTGGTAACACTTTATTTTAATGTGTCGCTGTTACAGTGTACTTACCTAATTAGGTACAGTGGTACAACCTGTGTAACAACATGTACTATCAGGTACTATCATTGTACTTGCATAATGTATTTGTGGGTACCTACATATAGTTGTTACATTGTAATACTGAGTGCTTTTACAAAACTTTGCCAATTTGCCTAAATTTTCATCAGAGGCAAAGAGCTGACCTGAGACCTGCTGGATGGGGTAAATCGGGTCATGATCGATTTGATATACAAAGCATGCTTAGCTCCAGTCAAGGCCTCATTGTCTTCATTGTACATGTAACAGCTGTGCTGCTACAACCTTGTTACTCTTTGATACAGTGGAATAAACTGGAACAGGTCTTGTCTTGGAACAGGTCTACTAATTCACATGTACTGTGTGGTGTAACAGCAGACACGTTTCAACACATCAATGACAGGATGCATAACATCATTGACAGGATGTATATATGTAGATGTAAGTACTTAACTGGTACACTTTATTTTAATGGGTTTATTCCACTGTACCAAAAGAGTAATACATGTGTACCAACACAGTTGATACATGTACTACAGTATGTAGGGTAATGGCAGACATGTTCCAAGACACCAATGACACAACATACATGTAATACTGTATGTAATTGTAAGTACTTAACTGGTACACTTCATTTTAATGGGTTTATGCCACTGTATCAAAGAGCAATACGTGTGTACCAACAGTTGATATATGTACTATACATATATCAACTGTAGTGAATTAGTAGACCTGTTCCAAGACATCGAAGACGTAACATACATGTCATATGTACATGTAAGTAATTAACTGGTACACTTAATAGGTTTATTCCATTGTATCAAAGAGTAACAAGGTTGTAGCAGCACAGCTGTTACATGTACACTGAAGACAATGAGGCCTTGACTGGAGCTAAGAATGCTTTGTATATCAAATCTATCATAACCAGATTTACCCCATCCAGCAGGTCTCAGGTCAGCTCTTTGCCTCTGATGAAAATGTAGGCAAATTGGCAAAGTTTTGTAAAAGCACTCAGTATTACAATGTAACAACTATATGTAGGTACCCACAAATACATAATGCAAGTACAATGATAGTACCTGATAGTACATGTTGTTACACAGGTTGTACCACTGTACCTAATTAGGTAGGTACACTGTAACAGCGACACATTAAAATAAAGTGTTACCTGACTTTTCATACATCTAAATATTTTTGAGTTACTCAGAATGCTTCAATAGTTTAGGCTACCTCTTCTTGTGTATGTATGTGCACACACGCACGCATCTGTAGTTTAGTGATTTTATTTTTTAAATTAATAAATGTATTACCTACCTTGTATGACCTACACAGACCTCCTTGCAGGCCTGAAGAGGTTGGCTGACTGCTGATGAGCTTGCGCTCACAATGTTGAAGACCATGTGAGGATGGAGGAAGAAGGTATAGATTTAGGTGGCATGCGTAGGGTGGTGTAGACTGCCACTAAAACACTGTGAAATAGACTTGTTATGTTTATTTTTTATATGTTGTTGTCCCAGGCATATGTGGTTTTACCAACCGGAACGGGTGGGAGGTTATGCTTAGTAGGCCGTCGTATGCAAACACACAGTGCAGGGGCATGGGATGAAGAGACCCCAGAAGAGTTTCACAGTTTTCTGGGATTGATCATTGACATGGGACTTCACTTCCCTCCCTAATATCCATTGCTACTGGGGAACCAAGTCTCTGAAGGGATCAGGGAGCGTTGACCAAATGAGAAATACATATTGTGTACACTTTTTCTCCATTGACATTGCTGTTGTCAGTAGTTTCTTATTATTTCAAGTTTGGCAATGCAGAATCTGGTGTTGAATTGGTAGCTACAGCCAGAAAGACTTTGGCGAAAATCTATCACAACAGCTGGCAGGCATTTCCGTCAAAATTTCAACTACTACTCTGTCGTCTTTTCATCAAGTACATATTCCTGTACAGCAGGAGCCAAAGAAAGATTGTTGGCTTTGTTATAAAAACAATACATAATAACACTAAAGTAGCTTGTATGGCCTGGAGTTTAGCGTTAGGTGACTGTTTTTTTGGTAAACAAAATTGCTGTCAGATTTGGCATTCTACAGAAGGGGATGCGTTTCGTTATGAGTCATAGGTCTTCTGTGTTTAACCTTCAGGTTCCCCACCTCACCTTTCCCTACCCTCCTCTCTGTGTGTGAGTGTGTGTGTGAGTTTGTGTGTATGTGTGTGTATGTGTTTATTCTCAACAGGCTTGTTCTATGTAATCCACTTTCAAATGTTTAGACACATTGATTTTAGAGTGATGTTGAAGTTGATTGTATTCCTAGCTTTTCATAAATAATAAATTTTATAGATGTATATAATTTTCATATTACACTAATTAATTTATATAAGGAAGTTGTATCTGTTGAATCAAATGTATGCTATGTCTCTATTCAGAATTGATCTTCAATAAATATACAGTATACTTACTTCCTGTATTACTGGTAAGGTACATGTTTTTCTTTTATATATCATTATTGTTGACTGTAGCATTTGCTTATATACAAATAAATGGTTTATTCTTATGGACCAAATAAATCTAAACCATTGTGTCTGACTTCATTATTAGTTTTTATGCATACTTTTATGTTTTTGGTGAGAAAGAGAATGTGAATTATGTCAACATTCTAAATCCCGTTTTCTGCATTTTTTTACACTTATCACTTAATGTATCATAACTTTTGAAAGGTTAATGATATTCCAATTCAGTTCAACTTGCTGAACATGTCATACACTCTATATTTTTCTCTATCTCGTATAGAAATATGAAAATTCATTTTTATGCGAATGAAATTCAATTTTAACGAATTTCGGTATACATTTGGAGAGGATTTGCAAAGACTGTTCATTACTATATCAACATTACCATATGTATTTTACATCATTTGATAGAACTGACCCTTCTGATTACAATGGTATGTATATCCCATTGATGGTATGTATTATACTCAAGAAATAAGGTTTTTTGTGTAAGGAGGTAATCCAGCACCAAAAATGGAATGTTCGGCATGGGCACGAAAGGGTTAAAGGGTTAAATTGTTTAACAGTGAAATGTTGTAGTGAGGACTTTTATTTTGAAACAGTTTTTGGCAGAGGAAGCAGTTGAACAGGATGTGTAGTCTTAATAGGGCCAGTTTGTATGCTTAAAGCCTGAGACTGGCAGTTGATCCAGGTGGCCTGAACACCTGCCATAGGATTCTAATTGCTTAACGGCCGTATTATGATGTCACAATCGGCAATGTTAAGTGTAAAGTTTTTCTTTAATAGTTTAAAAAGTATAAAAGTTTCAAAGTTGAAAAGACATAGCAGCTTGGTCCGTTTGAAAAACTACGTTACAAAGTTTGAATGAAGTTTCTAAGTTAAACTGTTGAAGAGAAATAGCGTACGGAAAAAGTGGTAAGCGGAATAATAATAAGAAGTTGTTGTTGCCTTGGAAGAACAGTACAGTGCATTTTCATGCACTGTAATAATAAGAAGAAGAAGACTTCTTATAACAGAACAGTGCATTTTCATGCACTGTAATAAATGCCATTCTAACAGTGTTATTTGGACAGTAGGCTACCTAAAAGATCTGAACTAGATTTTCTGCAACAACGGTTCCTTTGGTCGCAGTCATACATTTTCACCAGGTTGGACCAGTCTCTACAGAAAACACTGATAAGCTCAGGGTTGGCTGTAGGCTAATAGCCAAGCCTACATCTCTTTGGTGACAAAACATCAAGTTCCAACTGTGCATCATGCGATAGCCTATGGCCTACTCCTCGCTTGAGTTGGCAAAATCTACACTCATCACAGAGCGTCCACATCCTGCGCCGATGTCTGCGAGGCGCTGTGAAATGTCTACATGCATCGCATGCTTTGGCAACAGGTCACAGATTATGTCTGTATGTTATAACTTTTGTACAGTTTTCAGTCCTTCACTGTTGAAGAGTTTTGACCAAATACGGCAACTATACTTGTACTCCAAGAACAATAACCAACTTGATATTTTGTTTTAATTATTTATATATTAACAATTTATATTTCTTGCTAACATTTTGCTTGTTCAAGCTCATGTTTTATAAACTTGAATTTCCCCTTGGGGATCAATAAAGTATCTATCTATCTATCTATCTATGTTTTCAGGGAATACAAGATGCATATTCTGATTGCAGAACAGACATGCTCAAAGCCTGCTTGGAATATGACATTTTAATTTTAACATAGCCATAATCAGCAGTGCCATACAAAATTCAAAGCTTGTGAGCGACGTGTTTTTATCAAAAATATTTATTTCTTTATGAGATTTTCCTTGCTTCCCTTTAAGGTTGGATTTTTCCTATTTTTTTTCATTGTGAGATTAAAATAAATCACCAACAGATGATTTTTTATACCGGTTTTTAGTCAACTTTAGCAGAGGTGCCAATAATTCTGGAGGGTACTGTATATGCTGATAAATTTGGATTCAGGCAGTCACATGCAAATGTAACATCCTATTATTATCCTATACAATCTTTTAGTAATCAATTAGGGTGCTTAGTTCAGAGCTGGCCCAAGGCCTGATAGAGCCAGATTTAAGGGGCCGCCTACCACCTTATCATTAGCCTGGCTAACGGCAAACCTCATCTCATTGAGATGGGGTCTGGAAACTACATATTTTCTCGTATTTAAAATGTGGTTTACGAATGCCCAGAGCCGTTTTTTGGGCGCTACGAATGTCTATCAAATGCGTCTGTACGTAGCTCATAACCGCTTCAATGTGTCGTCATCATCTTGCTGCCCCCCCTCCATTCTGTGATTGGTTCCTTCGTTGAGGTGAAAATGAGGTCCATGGAATCCAGGCTGCCTAGCAGCGTGAATAAAATTGCGCGCGTAAGGCAGCATGGGAAAACCCAGGCTACCTTATTATCACCAGTAATATTGAATATTGTCAATGCTTATCATTCACATCACTGGCAATTATATATAATATAATTGAAGTATAATAGAATATTATTGAAGTATTGTTTTACTTTTTTAACACCTACCTTTAATTTCATGATTACATTGTATTGCTGGTGTAAGTGCAATTAGGTGCCTTTCCCTTAAAGAAGGAGAGTAGCCTAACTTGTGTCCATGTCCGTAGGCTATTATTTGGAAATGAGACATGCATAAGGGTATGAGGATGTAAGTCGGGATGTTTGCGATTTGAAATATTAAAAAACCAAACAACTCGAAGAGAATCTGTCTTGGATCGCAGAGGAGTGTTATGCAATGCCATTAAAAACCACTGATTTAGCTGATTTAACTGATTTAACTTAATTTCATTGCCTGGGTTACAGACACAGACTTGAGAGATGCAAGTCAGCAGATCAGCTATTATTTTTTGTTGACATCAAATCTGAAGAGGAATATATCAAGTTTATCCAACTGCTGTTCTGGTAGTTCACTCGCATGTTGTTTTTTGTCTTCTCATGCCCTGATAGTTCTGCTCCATTTTCTCATCAACAACATATAACTCTCACTAACTTCATGCAAGAGGGAGGCGAGGGACCTTGGTTACTTTCCAGGGCCCTACACAATGTGCATAGTGTGCGTATAGGGCAGTCCGGCTCTAGCTTAATTGAAATATTGAACCAACTTGTTTGTAAATTCAAACAGTTCTGCAACACTGCCTATGTAAGATATGCCAGTTTAAATCATATGAATCCTCTGACACAATAAGCAAAGTGCAAAGACAATAAGCAAGGTGTTTCAGTGAGTAGGCCTATTGTGGAATATACTGTTGAAGTAGGTCTAATATTTTTTAGCTAGGTGGTCCGTGCGTTTCTTTTTTATTGGTTAAGTGGTCCTTTGTCTGAAAAAGTTTGAGAAACACTGCTCTAAACCAATTCAGAGGATTAAGGGACCATACACTGAAAAATAAATAAATAAAATAAATCGCTGGATTTACTATTTTATCGTGTACATCTGTTGCACATTAATACAATGTCTAAAATTATTGCAGCATTTCTCTTTTCAGTTTACAACATTGATTAATGCTGTGATTACCCAATTTGATCAAGTAATTCCAGTAAAATTGTTTAAATTAAGTTTACATGAAATATTCATGTAATTTCAACATCATTGTGTTATACAGGTGGCATGTACTGAGAATAGGCATTCAGATTAGTATTGCAACCTCAATGTTAAAGGTTGCAATATGTTATGTTAAATGTTAACATATTTCATATTTTGTATTTGTATTTTAAATACACATCAGAAATACTGCCCATCCCCAATTATGCTTCAATCTGGAATGTGATTTTTTTATTTTATTTAGTCAGTTACATTTTCAAGGATAATAGGGCACAGATACCCCCCACACCACCAACAAATCTCAAACACACGCACGCACGCACGCACGCGCGCGCGCGCACACACACACACACACACACACACACACACACGCACGCGCACACACAGTGATATGCCTACATCTAATTAAGACAATTTCTCATCCATTATAGTTTATTAGTAGCTTAGTTAGTGGGACTGTTATATGTTAGGATATGTCGTTTATGTCAAATTGATCGATGAGAAAGGTTGTTTGGGTTCAAACCGTGAGCTCACTGCATTGATGCATGTCTCGCGAGAACTCCATCCTCCTCATTCGAAGGAGGCTGCTCTTCTGTCGCCGATGCGATGCTGTTGCTAATGCTTGTATTTGATTGACAGGAAACATGTCGGTATGGTGGGAGAGCGCCGGGATGCAGCTGATGGAAGAGGAGACGGGGAGTACCTGCGCCCAGTTTAGATATCACCTTTAGAACTGCTTTTGCGGCACTGTATCATTAGCCGTTCTCTTAGCACGCGGCATCTTGAAGGTTTAGGTTTATGTAAAATAGTAAGAGCTTTTATTGGTTTCCACTGGAGCCATGGTGTTGCTGTAAATTTATTCCTCTTCGTTAGCAGTATATAGTGCTTGAATCAGCCCCCATCAAAACCACAAACTGCACTACCCAGATGAAAACACACCGCCAGGATATACTAAAACGACAACAATGGAGTCGCCTTTCACGTAGATTCTCGCTTTTTCAATTTACATAGGCTAATTTGTCTCGGCTTTACGCGTCTTATTTACTTTTACGCGTTTGGTTTTCTTTTCGGTTGACCAAGGTAATCTTCAACAGCATTTTTAAAAGTACAAATTTAATCGACCACTGCTTGCAAATTATGGACGAAGATAATATGACAAAAAGCGAAGAGCAGCATCTGAGTTTGCAAAAAGCCTTGCAGCAGTGCGAGCTGGTGCAAAATATGATAGACATAAGCATTTCCAGTTTAGAGGGTTTAAGGACCAAATGTGCCACATCCAACGACTTGACACAGAAAGAGATACGTACGCTGGAGGTAAGCATCTCTTTTACCACAACGGACAAGCCGTCCTCGTTAGTGGTGAAAAACATTTGCAATTGAAATTGATCAGAAAATATGTTGCTTATGACAATTTTATGCAAATAACAGGATGACGCTTAGAATATTTTTAATGATTATGTGTTGATACTTTGTTTCACCATCTTGAAGATTTGACCATTAACAATGATATAGCCATATCTATCTTTGCGTGCGGTGTAATAAATTAAGAGGCTAGCTGCAGTGAGCTGGTGTGAGCCTGCGCATTCTGCAGGTGGTGGAAATAAGGTGGCACGCTCAATTTCCATCAGATTTTCATCGGCAACATGTTAACATTACTAAATTACATTACATTACATTACTAAATGTAATGTAATGTAACATAAAGAGGCTTCCGTTTTTCGCCGGTAAATGTAGAATTAAATTCTCACTGTGAATGTATGTTTCTGTGTAGGCAAAATTATTGTTCTGTGGAGATGCGTGATGACTCGTGAAATAATAGCTTGTTATCGGAAAGAATATCGTTTGTAGAACACTTCGGTTATCAGGAAAATATTGTAGAAGATATGAAATTATGTTATATAAGAATTGTGTACTACACCTGTGTTTTGTTGACGTAGAGTATTTGCTTGAAGTTAATGCTAAGTTAGGCTCTTAGGATTGTGAATCCCTCTGAGATTTACGAGCGATCACCAGAGGGTTTTCTGGGTTGGCGGGGAATTTCGAACTATTAAAAAGGGATTTGTAGTTCTCGCAGGGAAGGTTATGATGAAGTTTTTGACCAGTACAGGTAACAATTTTTATATGTTGGTTCATGTTGTTTATATATGTTGGTTCATGCATCACAGGCATTTAACACTGCCTTCATTAGAGGAACATTCATGTTTATGTATTTTCAAGCCATATAATGGAATAAAGGCCTTTATGAATATGCTGCCTCATATCGTAGTCCAAAATGACTTTTCTCACTGGATAGATGTGTGTATTTTGTCATGGTCACCGTGATCAAGTTTGCATCTTGATTCACACTTTTGAAGATGACTCAAATGGGATACATTCTTAGGTATGGTGTGACTGTGATGACCTGAGTGTATATTCCTTTCTATCCATTTCAAGTTATGTTAAAGTGATAACTTACAGCAAGTCTCATCACTTGTAAAAGGTGTTGTGTTTCCACATTGGCAGATCTACAATCAGACAGTTTAAGTTTTTTGTCTGCAAATAGTGAACTTTCCATATCTAAAATGAGACCAAATATTATGAGCCAGTTTCTGTAGGCCTATTATATTGTTGTATCACGCCTAGCCATAGTCTACTTTTGTCCCCCTCTTTCAGCCTGAAACTAATCCATGTATCATGTAGGAAAGGCATAATAGGTATGATTACATACAAACATTATGAAGTATAGTATTGGCAATATCTGTTTGAAACCTAAGATTTGGTGGCTGTTGCCTCAGATGAATAATATAAAAATAGAGTAAAAACCTTTGTCATGACTAAAGTTGTTCAGCTCAACAATGTGCTGATGAAAAACAAAAACGGTTTATGACAGAAGACGCCAAATGGCAGGGTCCCATTTTCTCAGTGTATCACAGCCAACATTGTTAGTGAAAAGACTGTTGGTATATTTAGTAAATCTACAGTATGTAGCCTACCTGTACCCAGGATTAGTTGAACCAATGACTAGTGAAGCATTTGCTGTCACTCTATTGCTTGCCCAAGTACTCCCAACACAGTTTCCCCTTCCCTTCGCTTCTCAGTTTCCCCTTCTTTTCGCTTCTCAGTTTCCCCTCTCTTCCCTTTTCAGTTTCCTTATCTTCTCTGACCACATGAAATGGCTTGGGTTCCAGCTAATATCTTTCAAATAACTTTCTTGCAGCTAATAGTAAACATTTCAATTTTATACATAATATATTCATAATTCTAAGATTCTTAGCAACTTGACAAAACTAATTAATCACAGAGATAGATTATTTAAAGATACAGGGACGCAGTGTAATTCACAGCCATGTATTGAAGCACATTGGCAGATCGATGTGCTATGTAAAGAATATTGATTGATTGATTGATGCTATGTAGGCTAATTCCTTAATACTAGGACTTGATTGTAGGATTATGCAAGTGTGGAGTAGCCTAAAAAAGTGCTGTCATACATTGATTCATAGTGTTCTATACTGTACTTGATGGTGTACCATAGCAATGCTATACAATGACTACACTTCAGTATCCTGGTTATGATTGGGATTTTGAAGTATCCCGGTTTACTATTCCATGATTACACCTTATCCCGGTCTCTGTTTTGTTGGTAAACGGGATACTAGTATTCATCGAGGATATTGGTAACCAGGTAAACACCATATCCTGAATGATCAATATTGGGATAAGCCTCATAACTGGGATAATGAAGTGCATGTAAAAGCAATTAATATAACAAGGGTTGTGTAATATACAGTCTTGTCAGATGTGGGAAATGAGTCTTGTGCGATGTTTCTGGCATATCAAGGACTTTGTTGGAAAAGCAAAAGTGTATCCTGAGGTCTTTAGAGCCTCAACCTCATAATTTATTAAAATTATGTTTTGGGTTGCCAGCTTGTCAGAGATGAGGTCAGGAGACAAGGGATTATAACATGTTTACACAACTGTGGGGGTCTGAGTCAAAATAAAACAACAAAAAACAACAACAGGTTTACATTTATGTTAATATTTAATGTGGAAAGAATAGTTAATATTGCAGAGCTGAACTTTTGTATAAACTGAAGCCATTTTGGACCCTTAATGAAAGTAACATAACAGTTTAACTGAATGTTGTGAAAAGTAATGTGATTCCTTTGACTATATAAAACTGTTGATGAGTGTTATGTTCACCAGTAATGTAGTGCATTTCTCTGTAGGATTTGTAGGTTCTCTGCTAGGTGCATGAAAATATTGATATGACTAGCATAATTTCTTACTGGTAACATGACTGGAGGATGAATACTCATGTAACAAATATATTGTGAAGTTCTTAGGGGGTAAAAGTAAAAAGAAAATGTTTTTCTGATGATCCAACTGTATCACCACATCGTAGGTGGAGTTTTCTCTAATGCCAGTGGATCTGCCAGAGTTTGCTTGGCTATCATTTGCTTTTGCAAAGAAGACTTTGTGTGAAAATGCAAAGGCTGGAACAAACATTTGTGCCACTGCCAAGCATTCTTGGGCAAATGTGTCTAGTGATATCTGCTGCACAAAAACGCTTGGTGAGAGTGTCTAACAAGCTGTCCGAGTTAAGGCATTGTAATAGATGATGGTTATCACAAACTGTAAACCGGAGAAGGATGTGTGTGTGTGTGTGTGTGTGAGATATTAGAATGTTGATGAGGATTTTGTCTGACCTTTACATCAGCAAGCCTTGATTGAACTAATTGTTGCATTTCATTTACATAAGTAACTACAGTGAAATTAGGTCACTGTGGTGTCACTGAACTCTTATGACAGGGAGGGTATGTGTGTGAGAGAAATCATAGGCCCAGAACCATCATTCAGATGAATGAATGCATGGCTATTATGTCTTTCAAATGCCATTTTACACAGGCATAGCCAGCATTGTAAGCTTTGTGGAGTATTTGAAGTACCCCTTGATGTTGTTTTGTCGTTCATGAGTAACAACAGGATGGAAAAATGTTGTAGTGGCTCGCTATATTCTCATCTTGTTTTGTATGCGTCATTTGCTTGTCGAAAGTATCTTGGGGAAGCTTTAGTTCAGAATGTGCTTGTTATTTTAAGGTAAAGTTTGGTTCAGAAGCACAGATGTCATTAAAGATTGAATAGTACAAAGGAATTGAGATGTGCACCAGAGACCTCTGTATTCCATCTGTCAACAGAATGTTTTATGACTTGCTGTTGATGCTGCTGATATCATTGTTATTATTATGAAATCGATTGGTTGCACAAACTGTGGGGAGAATTGTCAGGGCAGTATAGTTGTTTTAGAGCTGTTGGTGTTCATGTACATGACATCAGTATAGGAATATCTTTGAAATTTCCAACAGTTAAACATAGATAAGAAAATAGCTAAATGTTATTCATTTTTATCCCTGTTCTTTAGATGCTCCCAAACAATTTAATCACATAAGTCCCCCATTTTAAAACACAGATACTGAAAAGGATTGCGCTGAAGGGACATGAGGTATATGGCAAGTACTGCATCATTGAGTTTTCTAGCACTAATTCGGTTTCTAACTCTTAATGCCGTTTATAACTATTATTTTGGACACATTTGTATATGAGGACATTATTTTACTTTATTCCAGCACAGACTAAACTAGAGACATTCACACCTTCCACATTATGCAGTATCTGTGGTTTTTACTTTTTTTTTTTCTACAAGCATTTAGAAATGGACATAAGTCATTTGTAAGCTGACATGCCAACCGCATGAAGACGTAATGATGGATTCATAAGGCACTCAAGTCATTGTCAGTTGGTGTCTTTTTTCCAACAATTTTAATGTTTAGACTGGGAATCCCAGATATGCTTGAAGATATGGATCCCGGGTATGCTTGTCTGTTTCAGTAGGTCGTTGCCATGAAGTTGGTATAAGATACCATTATAAATGAGTAATAATCTATAATCTCTCTCTCTCTTTCTCTCTCTCTCTCTCTGCTAAGTTGTTTTTGTATTTTGGTGAAGATGATGCACTGCTTCACTTTTTAAAATAGTTTTTAAACTGACCTATCTCATCCAATCATAGTGTAGATTGTGAGGTATAAACACATATTTACAAATCTGGTTGTTCAATCACCTGTGAACATTTTTTGAAGTGAATTTTCGAGTATAAAGAGGGTTTAATGCAGCCGGGGCAGATTGTTTCGAGCTGACCTGTTTCCGAACTGTTTACTCTGGCCTTTCTGGGAATCCCTGAAGCAGGAAACGTGTGCAGGTTCCCAGGAAGGAGTCGGACGATTGTGAATTCCATGAACAATTGATTAATGAGAGGATTTTGTGCACCATTTAAGCCCTACCTATAATATCAGTTATATATCGCCAGTGTGAGGAACCTAAGTTACAGTTATCATTAAGCATTTAAGCATTCATGTTTTTGATGCAGACTATCAAGCACTGAAGTAATTGGTTTGTTTTGCGGATTGACAAACGTATAGATTGTTCCTAGAATTGAGGAAGCCTGTTAATCAGGAAAGATTGGAGACCTTTAGCTAAATCAATTCACATTTAAATAGTTGATATCTGTTGTCACCTCAGACCTGTAGCTGCATTGTGGGTAGAGGTATATAGTCATTATTAGCAAGATCCCGCAGTGAGTTTGTCAGATGTTATTTGGTGGGCTCGATTCTATCCTCTTTCTCAGAGTTAAACCATGGCAGCTGATTCATTAACCTTTCATAAACATACCCTGCACACATGCATAAAGCATAAATGTGTCTTGTCCTCTATATTTTAAATGCTTTTTGCCTTTTGAGCAGCATTTAAGCATCTGTATGGCCAGCGTTAATGTCAAATCATGGATTCTTCTTTATATGACAATGGGATTGTGTCTTTAGAAAAGCAATGTCCACCACATTGCCACAAATCACAGCTGACTTCAAAACAGATCTTGACCTTATCTGGCATGAATATGACCCTTAGTGTGATCCACGTTTGTCTCTGATATGATCCTTCCTATCAAATAAATAACTAATAATAAACAAAGAACTGTCTCTCTGACACTGTGATCTGCAGCACCGGAGCGCCACAGGGAACTGTGCTATCTCCAGTCCTGTTCACCCTGTACACATCTGACTTCTGCTACAACACCGAGTCATGCCACAAGTTTTCTGATGATACTGCAATTGTGGGGTGTATCAGGAACGGGCAGGAGGAGGAGTACAGGAGCCTGGTGGAGGACTTTGTGCAATGGTGCAAACTCAATCATCTTCAACTTAACACTTCAAAGACCAAGGAGATGGTGGTGGATTTCCGCAGGTCTAAGCCCACTCTGCTACCAGTCCACATTGATGGGGTCAATGTGGAGGTGGTTAGCACCTACAAGTATCTGGGTCTCCACCTGGACAATAAACTGGACTGGTCAGCCAACACTGATGCACTCTACAAGAAAGGGCAGAGCAGGCTGTACTTCCTGAGGAGGCTGCGGTCCTTCAATGTGTGCAGTAAGCTCCTCAGGATGTTCTACCAGTCTGATGTTGCCAGCGTCCTCTTCTATGCAGTAGTATGTTGGGGAGGAAGCACAAGGAAGAAGGATGCGGGGCGAATTGACAGGCTGGTAAGGAAAGCTGGCTCTGTAGTGGGAGCTGAACTGGAGTGCATCACTTCACTATCTGACAAAAGGACCCTGAACAAACTAATCAACATCTTGGACAATGAGTGTCACCCACTCCACAGCACTATTGTTAAACAGAAGAGCCTGATCAGCTGGAGACTTCGCTCACTGCCTTGCACAACTGACAGACTGAGAAAGTAATTTGTCCCCAGGGCCATTGAACTGTTCAATGCCTCACTTAAGGGAAGAGGAGAGATAGACTTCTCTGCATAGTCTGTCTGCCTCTTCACCCCCTCCATGTTTGGTACTGTCTGTCCACTAGCCACTTTTACCACTGTCTTTATGCCTCACTGTTTGTGTGCTATATTAGCACATTAGCACATATGCATAACCCCCCCCTCCATGCCACAGCCAAACTGTGGCCACAATTCACCACATGAAGGATTTTATTCCCTTATATCATATATAACTGCATTAAGATTAATGTTCCTCTGAAATGAAGACAGTGCAAAACTTTTGTAATGTGAGACATGAACTAGGACATACATCAACGGAAATACAGAACAGAGTTGATCTTCTATCTTTTAAGATTTAACTAAGGAATGGTGGGCATGTAAAATAGTATGTAAAATAGAGAGGGCATCACTGTGTTGTTGTTTTCCCTCCCTGATCTGACCCATATCTGAGCCTGGTTTGGCATGAATCTGGAAGATTGTTTTTGCTCCTCTGTGATCACTGTCTTCAGTTCACTTCAGTTCAGTTATAATGTGATAGCTTTGATTTTTGTTTTGTGCTTCCTCAGGGCAAGCTGGTGAAGTATTTCAGTCGCCAACTGTCTTGCAAGCGCAAAGTGCCCTTACAGGAGCGGAACGTGGAACTGGAAGGCTTCCCTCAGCTTGGTCACTGGTTCCGCATCGTCAACATGAGGAAGGAGGTCACTGAGGTATGCCTTGATCTGTCTTTCCTTGCGGAAGTGTTGGTACAGTCTCTTTAAAGCAACACTATGCAACAGTTTACCAGAGTGTTAAAGTTAATGCTTTTATCTTGACATAATAGCTTTTAGACATAATAACAATGGCATGCCTTCTGCCCTACCTGTCTACGGAGAACCAGTTGTGTAAACAGTTGTGTATCAAGGAAGTAACAAGGAAACGTAACTGCATTGGATGCCTTTAACTATAAAAGCTGTGCTACACCAGGTGCACAATTGAATTGTTATATTTACAGAGCATAAAATTAGTGTTAGAGGACTTCTCAGATTTTTTTAAAATGTGCACAGCGCTCCTACTTTTAGTGTAGCCAGTTCCATTGACTATAGTGGAAATTAATTGTTCCAGCATATACTCATGGAACAGAATGCTTCAGTTACATGCCCGGTGTAGCCTGCCCGTAGCAGGCATGCAAAATCTTGCCAACACCAGCTCAATTCTTGTTGGCACTGTTAGAAGCTTGCTAACATGCTAAATCATGTGTTTTGGTGACAGAGTCAGCGTTGTCATACTGTGAAAGGTTCTCTTTCTTTTTTCTGATGTGTTCCATGCCGAGAACACAGAATTATGTGGATGTATCCTGGATGGCCGGTGGGTCTGACACAGACACTTGAGTCCTTCACTTGACCATATACAATTAAACCTGAAAATGATACCAAGAATAGTTGCCTGATGAAAGCATACATCAAAACATAATATAGTACTACTGGTATAAGTAGACAACATACAAACAAACAAAAATTGGGTTCTGAATTGGGCAGGAGAAAAAAAAGGGGTGGCAAACACTGTGGTTGGTGACTGGAACTTGGCATGATGTGTTGTTTAATATCAGTTACAATAGACCATTATCTAAGTTATAGTTCTTAGAGAGCATAAAATGTGGGCACTCCTTAGCACAAGGTAATATTTGTGTTACTATTGAAATGTCATATTATTTCAAATCCAAATGGGCATACCATTAAAAATATCAACATATTTTTGCTGTACTTGTTGTTACCTAAAATACTAACTCCATGTCATTATGTCTTTTGCCTGAGGGTG
This sequence comes from Alosa sapidissima, assembly GCF_018492685.1. Classification (NCBI taxonomy): domain Eukaryota; kingdom Metazoa; phylum Chordata; class Actinopteri; order Clupeiformes; family Clupeidae; genus Alosa; species Alosa sapidissima. The sequence continues at coordinate 4,700,985 of NC_055964.1, forward strand.
CCTTTACTTCTGCATGTAGGTGTTTGATGTAACCTAAGCTATCAGGCATTTAAGGAATTGGTTGGTAGATTCCAACATGTATAGATTTTTCGAAGAATAAAGGATACTTACTTAGCAGGAACAATTAGTGACCTGGAGTAATTTCAGTTGTAAAACAATCTCTCATTAACTTCAGCTCCAAGTAGTACAAAGATTGTGTTATGGGAAGAGCCCATGGGCTGGGTAATGGTTGGCTTGGCTTGGCTTGGTTGTTAAGTCCGACGTCACGGGTCCAACAGCTTTTTCATCAAAAAAACGTTTACCAGAGCACCCAGCCAGTTTTCGCTACTTCTGAACCTTGTCACCATCACCTCCATTTTAGTGAGAGTAAAACAAAATTGCTTAACTTTAACAGAGTAATTACTATAGTGCAGCCAGATGATACAGTTGAGGCAACAAGCGAGTAGTAGGATGACAATTTTCTTAACCCTTGTGTTATCCTCAAATCTTACCAACACTCTTTATCCTTGGGGTCAATTTGACCCCAAGCTAAATAAATCCTCAGAAAATGATTATAATTCATATTGTTTTTTTGTGACAGGTACTTATCAAGAGTGTAATAACCACCATCAAAAGCCCTACAAAACAATCCCACCCCCCCACACCCCTTTTTGAACCTTGGAACCCTGGATATTGCCCATCCAGTGTCAGCAGCCCAAAGGCTTGCTGTTGCTTCCCCTTTTGACTTACACAGGCCTGCCAAAATGACTTAAATGTAATAAGTACTTGTGTATGTAATAATGATAATAACAATATGTTCTCATACTATTCAAATAATAATATCCATAATGTGTCAAATATTCATTTATCTTATGTTTCATACAGCTGGGGTCAAACTGACCCCAAGGAACATCAATGTACAAAATATTTGTACAGGACATTGAAAACATATTATTGTACAAATTTCATGCTAACTCTGTTGTACCCTTCAATTGAGGAAAAGTCATGAAACATGAAGCAAATTTATGATGTTAAACGTTGCTTGGGGTCAAATTGACCCCAAGGAATGCTACTCAGAATAGCGAAAAAAAAAAAAAGTTTATTTTCACTGCCTATGGAGAAAAATGAGCAACTCTGAAACCTCTTGGACCCAGAAAGAGATTTATTATCCCACTATTGCATCATCACTTAAAGGTCCAGTATGTAGGAAATAATGGAAAATAAACTGTAACCATTCCAAAAATGATCACCATATGTTGTCAGAGAGTAAGGAAACACGATGAATTGAAGTAATGGCTTATTTGACAACATTACTCTAACCTGTAAAACCCCGTAAAACCCATGAAAGAAAATGAGTTACGGGGCGGAATGTCTTAGAATTTTCATTTATGTTTGAACGATTAATTCTAGAATAGCGTATTAATAATGGGCTAGCGTGTCCTCCTATTTGGGTTGCCAAATTAGCAAAGGCCAACTGTCAACAGCTGTCAGTTGTAGTCATGAACGCCTACGAGAGGCAGGCAAATTTCCAAAATTAAAACAATAAACAAATTAAGTGGACATCGGAGGAGCTTCCTGAGATGGTGACGTCTTCGTCAAACGAAGAATATCAAGTGTGACGCAGAGCTGGCCATATTTCTTCACAACAGGTAGCCTAGGCTAAACTTCATCTGCATCGCTAACTTCAGCTAAATATGTTACGTTGGTTAGAGAGGTATTTTTGGTTTTCACTGTTTCCGTAATGTGTAGCTGGGTCATGGTTGGAGAAACGTTAAAGCAGCTGCAGGTCAACTAACGTTAGCTAAGTCTTCATTACATCTGGCAACCCAGAAGAGGCTCGCGTCTGGTAGGCCTAGTCTTGAGAACGTTCACCAGTGTTTTGATTTTGGCCTGCAGAACGTTCGGTAACAATCCTACAAATCGCACCTTTAATAACCGAATACCTGGTGGTTTGCTGAATTTGTACCCTTAGTTCTTTATCCATGGTGCTCCATCAGTTTTGTTTGGTGTTCATTGTGAATTTTCTTAGGCCAACACTTATAACTCTTTACTTTGGAGGGGTGTAAAGAAACTGCTAAAATGTGAGAGGATATGAAGATGTTTAAATAATACATAATACATCATTAGCATAACATTTGCACAATTTGAACTTTTTGAAAACCATTTGAACATTGTTGTTTATAACAATCAAGTTATAGTGTGATTTCTATGTAATTCAATGCAAGTAAAATTTATTTATAATGAAATTATATGTTGCTTTACAGAGCCCTTCTTCAACACAACCTTATAGTTGAAATAAAAAAGAAGCTTACAAATTTAAGACTATGTTTGTTTTAATTGGAAAGAGTGCAATATTTGGTACAGTATTTTATTGATGTGATGTTATTAGTTTAAGTAATTAACCAATCATAAAGTAATGTCATGGCACCGAAAGAATGATCTCGGACAACTTGCTGTGAACTGAGAGGATATTTGGGTTTTGCGGTGACTTGTTTACCTGTTGCATTGCCCTTAGATACCTTTAAAAATAAGACACACAAGGGCAATTCCATGGAAAATTTACCTTTTTGTCACATCCATAACGCCAGTGAAATGCCTTGGCATTTGTATGAAGTGAATGATAACATTCATTGTTTGTGCATTTTTTCTCATGTACTGTACATTCTTCAGCCAAAAATAGCAAATAGCCGTGGCCTACTGGTTAGCACTTTGGACCTGTAACCGGAGGGTTGCTGGTTCGAACCCCGACCAGTAGGCATGGCTGAAGTGCCCTTGAGCAAGGCACCTAACCCCTCACTGCTCCCCAAGCGCCGCTTTTGATGCAGGCAGCTCACTGCGCCGGGATTAGTGTGTGCTTCACCTCACTGTGTGTACACTGTGTGCTGTGTGTGTTTCACTAATTCACGTATTGGGATAAATGCAGAGACCAAATTTCCCTCACGGGATCAAAATAGTATATATACTTATACTTATACTTGTACTTATGACCTCAAGTTTTATTTAAATTCAGTCATATTTATTAGTAAATTGAACCATGAGTATTATTTAAAGGGGTCGAGGCTGAGACACAGATACCCCATTTCATGACCTGCTGAGGAGACAAAAAAAGACAAAAAAACAAAAAGTAATGCAACTTAACAAAGCACAGCTATGGAACAGAAACTAGATCTCAGAAACTCTAGAATGCACCCAGCCATGAACATGAATGGCCATGAATGAACAACCAACATGAGTTTCCACTGTTGCACAATAAGGCACACAAGAGTAACAACACAATATACTTTTGTGCTCAGGGGTGGGTGTTTGCTTGTGTCAAAGGGAGAGATCTCTATAATGTTCATTTTTACGTCTGTAGTACATGTTAAGTAGCCAAGTTATGTTTACATTTACCGGTATTTATTTAGCTGACGCTTTTATTCAAATCAATTTACAAATGAGGAATGCCATTCAATGCAATTCAATAACAATTTAGACTACCTTTACATACAAATGCAAGAAAGCCAGAGGATGGTCTTACGGTGATTTTAAGCCCATTCAAACCTTTTTTTTGTCACATTCAGCAATCATCTCCTCACAACAAGCTAACTGCCCATTCCGGGAGTACTCTAGTCTGTAAAACAAATCCGTCTCTGAAAACAAACAAAGCGAAACCCTGTGTGGAGTTTCTCTCAGAATACTGAAGGGAATGTTGAGCTACCTCCCTGTTTGTTTCGTTTGGTCTTTGGTTAAAATATAATGTACATCGTTTTGGAAAAAAAAACTCTGCTAATACATTTAAATATAAACATAAATATAGCCGCAAACGGCAATGGCGGGCCCGAGCACCTGCGGGCCGCAACCCGTGACATTTCGGAATCCAACAAAGCACCAACATGGTGCGTTTGTGAAATGTACATATTTGATGCGTGTGCTATTTGTTTTTGTATTTTATTTTCTGCCACATGTACTTGCTTGGCCAGGTGGGGGCGCAATGCAAGGCAGGCCCATTGGGTGTCATCATAATCATAATATATATTAACCTGAGAAATTTCAGACCATTAATTTTAAGCAAAGAACATTTCTGATACACTTTTTGATTGGCCACATGTTGGTGCTATGTTAGGCATGGAAATTACACATGTGAATATCATCACAATAATGATATCCAAACTTTCAGATCAATCACTTAAGGCATTGTCCATTTCTGACACATTTCCTGCTTGACCAGGTGGTGGCGCTATGCCAGGCAGGCCTATTGGGTGTCTGGATATCATCATAATCATAATATCTATTAACCTGAGAAGTTTCAGACCATTTATTCAAAGCATAGAGCATTTCTGGCACATTTCCTGCTTGGCCAGATGGTGGCGCTATGCTAGGCATGTGAATTGCACATGTGAATATCATCACAATAATATCCAATATTTTATAAAGTTTCAGATTAATCAGTTAAGGCATCGTCCATTTCTGGCACATTTCCTGCTTGGCCAGGTGGTGGCGCTATGCCAGGCAGGCCCATTGGGTGTCTGGATATCATCATAATCATCTATTAACCTGAGAAGTTTCAGACCATTCATTCAATACACTGTGACTTTATGATACATTTCCTGTTTATGTGGTGAGATATTAAAACCATAATATATTTCAACATATCAAAAATCCCTTCACAATTTAACATCAGCAACATCTTGGCATAATGTTTGCCAAATTTCACATGAATCTGACAAACCGTCTAGGATCAGTATGTTCAAATTGACCTTGTGACATCAGTGTAATTGTCATTCTTTATGTTGCCAGTTGGTGGCGCTATGCCAAACATGCATTATGGGCATGTGAATATTATCATTGACATGGTATTCAATGACCTGTGAAATGTAAAACATTTCAAGCCATGCATGGTGAATCATGTCACATTTGTTGTTTGTTGTTTGTGTCGAACGAAATTGCCATTTCGTCCAATTACAACATATCAAAAAAAGGCTTCACAATTTAAACATCTTGGCGTCATGTATGCCAACTTTCACATGAGTCGGATCAACCGTCTAGGAGGAGTACGTTAAAATTGATCATGTCCACAATGCACAAAATTTCAATTACATGTTAATTAACATGGCATGTTAATACAAAAATTGTTTGTTTTTGGGAGTTACATACACCCACCAAATTTGGTCTGTGTATCTACAACGATATGCCAACCACAAGTCACAGTGACATAAGGGGGCGCAATGGAGTTCCTGGGCAACGCCCGGTGCCAAGCTTTTGTCCCTGTCTATTCACTGTACCACTTGATGTGTGTGCCAAATTTCATGCGTTTTCACCCATGGGAAGCACCTTTTTTGGGATCACAATTCAGCACATATTTCATCACATATTAGTCTGCACAAAATCCCAAATACCTCACTTCCTGTTGGGCGTGGCTAATGCATTGTACATACGAAAGTTGTTCAACTTGGGGAGATACAGACACCTACCAAATTTGGTGTGTGTAGCTGAAAGTATATGCCCACCACGGGATCAGTCACCTAAGGGGGCGTAAGGGGGCGCTAGCGAGTCCCTGGGCCATGCCCGGGGCCAAGCTTTTGTACCTAGCTGCTTTGTGTGACACCTGATGTGTGTGTCAAATTTCAAGCCTTTTCGATTATGTTAACCTCCTCAACATTATGCCAACCACGAGATCAGTCACCTAAGGGGGCGCTAGCGAGTCCCTGGGCCACGCCCGGGGTCAAGCTCTTGTACCTAACTGCGATGCGTGACACCTGGGGGGTATTCCATCAACCTCGCTAATGAAGGCGGCGCTTAACAGAAATAGCCTGGCTTGAACTAGCGTAGACCTTCACTTGGGGCTGAAGCCGTTCCATTAACTCAAGCTAGCGACATCTTGGCCTCGTTTATTCAAGCGAGGTTTAGTTCAGCTACATCTCTGCTCGTGCACGAGGTAGAAAAGTAGACCAAAACAGTAGATTGACAAAAAGACGGTATATGTCGTAAAATTAAGACAATACTAGATGATTTCTGTTCGATAGGCAAGCGCCATCTACAGGATTTTCATCGAAAGTCATCAAATTTAACATCGAGAGAAAAAATAGATTGCCTACAGAAATTAGAGAATAATGAAAGCATAGCCTACATTTAAAACAACAATGCTAATGGTTTGAAATCAATTGCGAGTTTGATTGGCTTCACTCTTGAACACATAGACTAGCCTACAGTCTATGCTTGAACAAAACGAGTGAATGAATAAATAGTATAAACTCAAAAACAACTTTGGCATATATTCAAAACTATCTATAGCCTACGTTCTTATATTAAAAGAGTTCACTCCAAATTATTGTCTAGGTGGTCATAAAATAAATTAGTATCAACATAATAGCCTATTGTCTCCCATAAGTCCCAAAGTGTTTGAAATAAAATGATCTGAAATGCAATGGCTTTCAGTTCAATTTATGCCTAGTTTTTGATCTGTGTAACACACAGTTGATTTGACATTCATGAACAATCGTCGACACATGAAGCAGTTTTAATTATTAGCTGCCTAGGCTACAGAATAATTATCCTTTGGCTTGTATCAGATATAATATAGCCCACTGGCAATTTGTCACTGAACAGCCAAATGTGCATGACCCTTTATCAGCAGTAGACATATGTCTTTCATCAAAGATTATAACTAAAAATGCCATCAAGGTGATAAACAATGTAGCCTTAATACTTCGTATGGGAAGCGAACCTGCGAACACGCAAGAATGTAATTCCTTTCCTATACCGTCTCGCTGCACGTTACACCACCACCGAACGTAAGTGACGTAGAGTAGCACGATTCCTAGAACCACACGCATGTGAAGTTAAAACATGTTTAATCATATAATCTTCATACATTCTTTGGAGGTAGTGAATGTGTAAATCCATGCTTGGTGCACTGTCGGAAAAAAAAAACATTTCTATAGGCCTACTACTTCTATTTTAGAAGTTGTAGGCTAGGTGATCTAACCACAGGTTGACGGAACCATCTTTTTGGACTCGTTTTCCGACTGATTGTTTTTTTTGCAACACAGCTTAATTTAGCTTGAAAGTTAACCTGCTATGGAGCAGGTTAGTTCTGTGGCATAGATTCCCATGGTTACCAAGCTGGGATTCACGTTAACCTCATTAATGGAACGGAATTCTCACTAAAATTAGCGAGACTTATCGAAATAAGCCAGGTTTGGCCTTTAGCGAGGTGTGTGCCAAATTTCAAGAGTTTTAGACCATGTTAACCACCTCAAAAACAGGAAAGCAAAAAAAGTAGAATAACAATAATAATACTCAATAATAATAATAATAATAATAATAATAATCCTTACAAAAACAATAGGGCCTTGCGCCCTTCGGGTGCTCGGGTCCTAAATATAAACAGTTGCAACTTCCTGCGTAATTGCTGACTGAGTCAACATGAGTGCACGGTGTGGAAGTGTGATTGCAGCATGCGAGATTTGTTAGAAGGTGTCAGGAGAGGAGTTGAAATGTGAAAGCATGTGACTGAGTGTACATAGTGTAGTTACTCTATAAGTGTGTTGTTTGTAAACAGTAAGGACTGTTTCGGCAGGAGATCAACCTGGGCCAGTTAACCCTGGAGGCGCTGTTGGACATGAACGACGAGCAGGTGTGCGAGACCCTGCAGAAGTTTGGTGCCAACGTGGAGGAGTGTGCCCGCCTCAACGCCTCGCTCTCCTGCCTCCGCAGTGCCCACAAGTCAGGTGAGACGCCTCAGCAAGCCAACCCAGTGTGCCGTAAGATCTTCCTTAAAGATGCTGTAGCTTACTTTTTAGCATGGCTTGACAGCTGGTGCCAGACTTTTGCCAGTTCAGGGATCCATCCATTAAAGCAACATTATGCAGGATTTGAAGAAAATATGGCAATATAGGTAGTTAGTTTCTATTTCTATTAAGTTTTTTAAAAATATTTTGTCATTTATCAGTGACAACTTTGCTGTTGTTGATGTTTACATGGCACATTTTGCTTTCAGTTAACTAGATGTTGATAAAAAAAAACTCAGGGCTTAAAGTGTCAGACGTAAGCTGGTATGCTTACGATGTGAAAATAGGCAATGAGACTACAGTATATATGACGTCCTCATAAATGTCTAATAACTTAAGGCACAGACATTGTTATTGCTTTAAGCCCTGGAAACTACATAGCATCTCTGCTTTAATTAGTCATAAGCTGACTTTTACCAACTCATTTTGGCCTGTCTTTTAAATAGTATGGTGTTGAAGGGTTGTGTGTATGGCAGGTTGTGTATTTGTGTATTCCCTGGCAAGCGAATAGACTTAGAACAAACATATAGTCACTTAATGACCCACAATAGTCCCAGAATGGAATATTTTGTCAGTTTTTAACCCCACTTGTCTCTGTAAAGGATAGTGTGTGAAGGGCTAAAGTAGAAAACGCCAATGATGTGTGAATGTGGCAGGGAACTTGGTGCTTAAATGGAAAATTCTGCCCCCCAGTGGCATAAAGTAGAAATGCTACAAATCTGCTCAGTATTTACATTACAGTTGTTGTTATGGGTTTCTCACATTACATGAAAAAATAGCTTCAAGGTAACAACAGAAAAAAACATAGTAATCAATAATTCAAAACAATGGGTCACATAATTGAGTTCACAGAAATAATGAATGAAATAATAAACAATTAAATGGTTTCATAACAAGCCATTAGAATATAAAGCCATAGAATATAAACAGTTGCCATAGAATATAAACAGTTGCACATATTGACAAACGTTGACGATAACATTTATATGCTTTTTATAATGGTGAAAATAAACCATTTATTTCAACATAGCATATTTGCCCCATAAGGTTACACTGTAGAGTCATCTGACGTAGGTATCTAACATGGCAGAGTTGGCCAAACTCTCTCTCTATACGCCTCTGAGAGAGATATAGCTGTAGCCTACAGGGCTGATAACTTTTGTTTTATCCTCTTCTTCTCCCCAGTTTCGATGCGTAGATGTGAGTTGTTACTGTGCAGTATTCAGGTATAAAAGAATGAAATACAGAATGACATAGGGTCTCTATGGCTGGCTTACACCGCCATCTTGGTCTAATAATCTACAGGCCATATTTTAACCAACTCTCCCTTATATTCGAATAAAAAAGCAGCATCACTAATGGAAGATAGGTTAATTTATTTTGCTCTGAAGGAAAATAGGCATGTAACCCATCTGGGGGTAGTGTACACACATACACTATGAGTAGTCAGCTCACCAGGAGCACTCTCTCTCTCACACACACACACACACACACACACACACACACACACACACACACACACACACACACACACACACACACACACACACACACACCTAAAGCAATGGGCAGCCCTTGATAGACCCGCATCTTTCAGGGATTGAACAGGCCAACAAGTCTTATTCCCTAACCAGAAGGCATTGGATGATCAAATAAAAATGAGATTGTAACCACTCTAACACTGGTATTGCCTGTGTGGAGCAGTCATCACATAAGACCAGAACCAGAACAAGAACCTGCTCGGAGTTTCCTGAGTAATCCTCATTTAATAATCACTCAAATTGCCCTTATATTTACAGCTACAAGTCTCTGTAGCTCTACAAGTGTCTGTGTTGTACTTTACCCAAATACTCCCACAAACTATTATTTGTATTTACTGTGATCATAGTGCTAAAAGTTAGCTTATAGCACCTGTGCATGACTTCTCATAAGTAAATTGGCAATTGTCATACTATGGCTCTGTCTTCAGACTGGTGCTGTGTGTGCCGCTGTAGTTTCTGACAGCACATCAAAAGCTGCTGGAAGTTTAGCATGGATAGAGGAGCTAGCCTGTTAGGACACTTGCTGTTCTCACACAGGTCTACAGGTAACAGTGGTGTAGTTGTACTCTATAATAGTTGCCAAGACTGCGGACTGGAACAATATAATTGGCCCACATATCTTTCCTGATCATCTTTATCACAGCCTCACATGTCTGAGATGTGGTGGCCAACATACAGTAGGTTGACATTTCAACGTTTAGAACTAGAAAAGCCTTTGAGATGCCCGAACTCAGTTTCATGGTACACGGTTGTTATTGCATATGTCTGTCAAGTCACCATTTCATTGGTTAACCCGGAAGAGTGAAAATGGAACAAGCACTGCCTCTTGTGACAGGTGTACTGTATGTATCCCTGCTCTCTGTGATTTTGCTCAGTCAGTACCTTTAATCACCTGGGGGTGGCAGTCTAGTACCATGCTATTTGCACAAGAGGTAGTTTGGTAACCATGTTTGATAATGATTTTCTCCCATTTCTTTCCTGGAATGAAATGAATCTTTAGAGGACAAAGTCATGAACAGCCTCACAGTCATTAAACTAGCTAACTTCCTAATTTTAATAAGTTAAAAGTTTGATATTCGGTGGGTGAATAAAATCTTGGACGTGTTCCTGTTCGCTTACAAGGCACTTGCTCTGCTCTATGAGGATTTCAGGGAATATATTTTACTGTCAGGCCATTGAATAATTGTTTATGAAAATGCCTGACAGTATATCAAGTTGTGTACAAACCACAGAAATCCTACATCTTAGAAATCCTACATCTCTAAACTACATCTTAGTTACGAGGGGGCATTTCAACAGTCAAACACTGAGTTTTTAATGTGCTCAGTTTATAAAGAATTATTGTCCTGTCATATCAATCAGTCTGTTTACATTTGCTTATTTGGGTGGCATCTGCACTGAAAAGATTATTTTCTTTGAAAATACCAGAGGAATGTATATCCTCAAAACTATTTCTAATTTAACCTTACCACTGGATTTACTGTATTGTCGGAATTATGACTGAGTTATTTAGTCATCCAAATTCAATTATATCGCAAGACTTCTTTACAGTCTAAATCCTCAACAGATAATTATTCAGTTCCAAGTGCACTTTTGACAGCTGAATTTATTCAAACTTACAATGCAGAGACAATGACTCTGTTCCAATCCGTGTACTTCTGTCAGTACACTTTAATGAAGTGCGCTATGTGCATGTTCTTACTCGCATAGTGTGTGAATTTCAATAGGGTAGGGTCGTCTCAAATCAAACACCAACTCCGGACACTTAACAGAAATGACTATCGTAACATTTGAACATACCATTACTGGTGTTCTAGTTCGAAGGTACTTGTGCACTCATATTAGGTATTGTAAGTACAGAAGTATGTGAATTGGAACACAGCCAATATCACATAGGCTAGTGATAAGGGGAAAGCTAGACTTGTACTATATTAAGGGAATAAATTCCTCAGCTGGAGTAGTCCAAACCCATTTGTACTGTCAGTATTCTTTTACACATATCTGTCGCTCCCCTTCCACCCCTCCAGCATGTTCTTACTGAGCCTCTTCCCTGGCCTCCCCCCACTTCCTCCAACCTCCTCTTCCTCCTCCGCGTCTCCGCTGGAGTTCGGCTCTGTGTTATCAGCCTCCGACTCTAAAGTGATTTATTAAGCCTGGAGCCATGGATGAGCCTCCTCCTGGCGTTCGAGTCGAGGTCGGCGTGACGGCTCCAGCACAGCAGCAGTAACCACAGCAGCAATCGTAGCAGTAGTAGCAGGAGCAGCGGTAGTGTGGCTGTTGATTTTGTTACAGGCTGGCTGTAGATGGCCCTAAGAGATGGCCAGAGGATGAATGAAAGACTGAATGAAAGTGAAAAAAGAACGAAAGAAAGAAAGAAACAAAGTAACAAAGAAAGAAAGAATGAAAGACTGCACAGGCGGCAAAGGGTGGAAAAAAGAAAGTAAGATAGAAAGAAGGAGTGAACAAGGTAAAAGAAAGAATGAATGAATAAAATAATGGTGAAAGTAGAAATTAATTAAGAAATAGTTAAACATAGTTAGACAGTTAGGCTAGTGGTGATCAGGCCAAAAAAAAGACAGAGAAAGAGTGGGAGAGAGAAAGCGAAAGGACAGACAGAGAGCAAGAGAGTGAGAAAGAAAGTTTGACTAGGTGATAATTGTGATGCATGGCCTCCAGATGAGAAGATTGGAAGAAAGAAAGAAAGAAAGACAGAAAGAGAGAGAATGAACAAGAGAGAGAGAGAAGGTTAGGCCAGCTGATGATGGTTGGGTAAGCCCTGTACGGATGAGGTGGAAGAAAAAAGACAAACAGAAAGAGAGAGAGAGAGAGAGAGAGAGAGAAATAGAAGAAAGACAGAGAAAGAAGGGTAGGGAGGTTGATGGTGGTCAGGCATGCCCTCTATACATGAGAATAGTGTAAGGCTGACCTGTGTGGACTGCATTGTTACAGCTCTGTGTGTGTGTGTGTGGGGGATACACCGGAGTGCTTCTAGTAGCACACACTTCATCGTTCTGCTCGGTGCTCTTCTACCTTTCTCTCTCTCTCTCTCTCTCTCTTGCTCTCTCTGTCTGTTCTTCCCCTTCATTTACTTGCATTTTCCTTCTTTCTCTTTCTGTCTTTTCTCCCACACACAGACACACACACACACACACACACACACACTCACATCACATGTCTCTGTCTTTTTGACCCAACCCCTCCTGTTGTTGTCCTGCTTGACTCTTTGAGATTGCTCTCACTGACAGCCAGTGGACATTGGCCTGCAAATTAGCCCTCTGCCATTTCTTCCTTCTTTCTTTCTGTACCTCTCACTCTTCTCTCCCCCCCCCCCAATCCCTACCCATCCACCAACCCCCCCCCCACACACACACACACACACACACACACATACTTCCCGCTTCGCTGGGATAACTTTCACGGACAGGCGGACAGTGTACAAGGGCTTCCAAATGGGATAATTGCACATGGCCTGAGGGAGGTGTGAACATAACAGTAGAAATAACACCCTATGTGCTCCAGCTAAACATGAAGAAAACAGTCTCCTAATTAAACCTCTCCTTTTCTCAGACACACAAACACCTTCCTCACTGTTTTTAGGCCTTTAGATCTCAAAATGTATTTGTGCTGCAAGGGAAAATGGTCTTTTGGGAAATTTGCCATTTTTAATGAACCTTGTGTGATTCCCATAAAGTTTTTCAGTGCCGTAACAGGCAAATTGAGTTGTATTATAAATCCCCAATTATTGTTTAATGATTGTAAATATTCTTAGAAGTTTTGGTGCCATTTGACTCTATAGGCACAAATTACGACTCAGTGAAACAGATAGCTAGAACAAAATAAACATGAATACAAAATCATATTCTCTTGTTCTCTGCAGCTCTTTTGAAATCATTTGTGATGATTAAAAAATACAAATATGATTTGACGGGAAGACTATTGTTTTTCAGCTTAAAACCTGAGATTGAGGTTGTTAGCCTAATTGTTAATTTTTGCTAAAGTAAGCTATAAAAGACATTTGTGAGCTTATTTAAACTGATGGATAATTACGTAGAAGCATAAAGTGTAACTCTCGCCGAAATGCAACTAAGGGTCTTTTTGTGAATGTACCTGAATCAAACTTTCATTTAAAAGCATAATTAGGACGGAAGCACCACTTTTAAGACCATGACCATATTGTCGTTTTCTGGTCAAATTACATTTTCAATGGGAGTGCTAGGGGCACTACTATTTTGATGCGATCATACTATGACACTACTAAGCTTACAAATACTAAGCTTACAAATGCATTTTAAACATCCTAGACACGTCGTGTGGTGTAACTGTGACGCCTCATATAGACAAATGGGGCAATTATCAGCCTTACCCAGTGGACGGGTAGCAAGCCTTAGTGCAGTGAGCTGATGAGTCTCTGAGCTCGCTAACAACCTCTCGGTGTCCAGTTCACCTTCCATGGGGCAGGGACTTGCCACCCGTGCCACCAGTCACCCTGTGCTGACACCGCTAATGATGCCGGGATCTTGGGCATAACGAGTAGTAGAGCCCCCCCACCCCCCCCCCCCCCCCCACACACACACACACACACATGCACACTCCCTTATGCTTCTGGATGTATGTGCGCGAGAATGGCTAGTCATTAAAATAGCAGGCAAGACCTTCTTTCATCGTCTTCGAGCTGCTGAATTTTGTAACTGGAGTTGAATGTCAATGATGGAATTAGAGGGCAGAAAGGGTCAGCAATAGAATCCTCTTGTACATTTACACACCTTGTTCTATTAAATCCACGTCAGTCATTTCATTTTTGGCCTCAAAATGTCTGGACCATTCCCGACTAGAGTGTTTTGCTGATATTCGTTCAAATGTACTGAGGGCTGATAAAGAAAAAAAAAGAAAAAGAAAAACGCTAAGGCAAACATTCAGTTTGATTTGTTTATTTGGGTGGCATCTTATTGGGTTTGTTATCATACTCGTTCACTGCCGCTCATAACTGAAAGTGCAGAAAGATAAACAGCTGCTCTAATGCAGAAATGCTCTTTATATGGTTGACCCCTGCAGTCAGTGTCATGGTATGGTAAAGCAGGGTAACATATACAGCGTCCACAGTGGGTTATTCAACGAGGCAGATAGTAGGATGAGCCCTAAGGCGTCTTTAATGTGTGGTAATCAGTAAATAAAAGGCTTTGCCTACACAATATTAGTTAGTTAATTAATAATGTCATTATCATTAATCTCCCTGTCAGAGTCCTACACTGCCCCCGGAACATATGGCTCAGCAATGAATAACTAAAGTACACTATAAATAACTGCCTTTTGACTGCCGAACATTAGCTATTGCAACAAAAGCTGCCACAAACAGGCCATTACTGGCAGAACTGAGAGAACAATGGCGGAACGCCGTGGACAGGTCCTTTCACAACGCTCTAGAGTTCTCTGGCCTGGAACTCTGCCAAGTGCTGCTGCGGTCTGCTTCAGGGACTAAAGAGATTCACAAACAATGCAAACACCCACCTGGTCATGTTCCTTTGTGTCGGTTGCAGGGTATTAATTGGTGCACTCTTGAAGTTGCACTAAATATAGCTCCTTTTGTTTCATTACTTACACTTAAGTTCATTTAAAAAGCAGGAGCTAGCAGGACATTTTGTAGAAGAGTAGAATTTCTCCACACAAACATGCCAATCAGTGCAGCCAAGTGAATATATTGGTTACTATACATCACACCCCAACACTGTGTTTTTAGCTATCAGATCTGTTCTCGGTCAAGTAAGGGATACCACGTGTTGTGATTTTAACATAAGGCTCTTTATTTTGAGTGACTGCACAAACATTTACTCTTTATACTCTGTAATAGCCTTCTTTATATGAGACAGAGTCAGCTGCAGATCATTGAGCATAAACTAATAATAACGTCAATATACTGTGATGAGTATGAGTTATTATTACATATATATAATAAATAATATATATTTATTCTTTGCACTGTTACATAACTAACCAAATACATCAAGTTAGAGAAGGCGCTAATGAAAGAGTAATATTGGTTTACTCAGGTGCCGTTCAAATGTCAGACTGGGCTTCCTCCCCTTTCTTCATTATTGCTTTGAATTCTCTGTGGCTCACTCTCTTTTTCAAAGAAGAATGCTGCCCAGGATTGTCAGGCGGTAATGGCGTTTCAACTGAAGTCTTCTTCCCCCTCAAACATTCGAGTCACTCGGCTCCACAGGGTAACGACTACCTAATGAATAGGCAACGTGTCTGAGTCGCCATGGAACTTTCCTCTAATGTGTCAGGCGAGTGGGTATGTGCGGAACTTTGAATGTGGAGTGGCTTGTTTGTCATCCACTCAGGCTAATTAAAAATGCCTCTCTGTGCATCATCAACCTGGGGGCGTCACCATCTGAGAAGAGTACTCCAAGACTCCTCACTCTGCCCCCAGGTTTTGGTCAAGGGTTAGGGGGACGGAGGCTTGCTGTGGTGTGGTTTGTGTGGTGTGGGGTAAGGCTACTTATCTTCGAAAGACTCTCCCCTAAAGCTTGTCAGCATATTGTATGGTGGAACTTGTAGTGTGTCGTTCTCGGGTGCTAGAGAGCTCTTGATGCCCATCCACACACATGGATGCATGCATACAACTCAACACCACACAGTACTGCAGGACCGCTGCTCCCCAACCCCTGTTACATGTACGTACACACATTGAGGAACTGTCTGTTGTAGTTGAGGTCTAGTTATGTGAATGATCATAAGACGTGTGGTACAAATCCAGACAAATCTGAGGTGTCCTCCCTGACATGTTCATTAGAAAAAACAACTTGGGGTTTCTAGATTGTTCTATCAAAGTCTCATCCTCAGAGATATATCTTTACAAATGTTCTGCTTAATGCATCCCAGATCGTCAGATCGCTAGAAAGATCATCACACCTACCAATGCTTGCTTTGTTTTTACATTTTACTTCAACGTTTTTCAAAATTCATGTGAATGCTCTGTTAGTGCTAAAAGCAAGCAGGGCACAGTGTCTTTTGAAATGGTCAAAGGGTGACACACTAATTGAAAGGGAGTTCACAAAGACCCGGCTGTTTGTATAAGATAAGAGTGGTCCAGGGTCACGCTTAAGCATTAGAGTGTGTAGGGAACTGCATGAAAGATGATGCTTTTGTGAGCGTGAGAGTGATGTATTAAAAAAAGAGGCTCAAAGAACCACTATTAGTGAGTCCGTAACAAACTCTCGTATTTGAGTTGAACATCATTATCCTCGTAATTAATGGTGTCCATATGTGAGATGCTGATTAACCCTTATGCTTAGAGTGAAAGGGGTGTCTTGAAAACTTTATTTTGAAATGGAAGCATTTTTGAAATAGGAAAAGTGCCTAGTTATGCCTGTTGTTTTTAATTCATGGTGACAAGAGATGTAAACTTGCTTTATTTCTCTCTCAAAGAACAACTTGAGGATGACAAATTTCACGCTAATGGAGGTGAAGTACTTCTACTCTGTCTAGAATGTTCTTTAATGTATGCATATTTTAGTTAGTGTAATGCATGTGTCATAGCCTGGCAACCACGACCATCGCTCTCAGTCTATTTCACTTCAGCCTTCTTTCAATTCATCTCATGTCCAGTTGGATGGTTTGCTGTCGTGATGTCTTTGTTCAGTGAAGCCAGTGGCAGTTCTTGCTCTAGGGGGGGTCATCAGAAATCGCCTTTTGGTGGCAAAGTCTAGTCAGGGTTTCACCCACCCCCTGGATGGTCATTTTAAGTGAAGGGTGCTGCTCTATATTCATTTGCCCTAGAGCACCAAGAGAACTGGACATGTCACTGAGCAAAGCTTGATCCTGCTTTGTACTAAGTGCCCTTACGAGGAAAAACTTCTGCAAGTAAAGTTTATCCACAAGTACTTCTTAGCATATTATCACTAACTCCCGTTGCATTTTTAGTTGGTATATGCATGTATATAATATTAATTCTACACTAGGAAAGAAGAGTAGTTGTCCGCACACTGCAATCTCCCAGAAGAACTACATTTATTGAGTTAAAAACATAATGTACTCATGCCTGATGAAGACCCTGGTGGGTCGAAACATTGCGTTATATTTTTAATTCAATAAATTTAGTTCTTCTGGGAGATTGCAGTGTGCGGACAACTACTTTTCTTTCCTTGATAAGCCTTTTTGTCCTGCACCTGGCCTCAGTGAGGTGGGATGTGCATACAATTACTTTTAAAAGAACTTCACTAATTATACACTAGCCGGTAGCCATAGTACACTAGCCATAGTGTACAAATACACTATACTTCCAATGAAGTAAATATACTTTCAATTTATTAGGCTATTGGACTTAGTATTTAGTAGGCTACTCTAAGGACACTTATTGTAAAGTCCAGAGATGTATGTACTGTGTACTGTGTGTACTGTGTACAATGTTCATGTAATGCAGTGCATGGGCTAACATTGCTGTTCCTGACTTGCTCTCCTCCTCACCTTTCCCTGCTCTGCTGTGACTGATATGATCAGTGTTGATACAGTGCTCAGTCCATTTTCACTTACTGTGTTCCTGGTATTCTGCCCCTTGTCTTTCCTCTCCTCTCTTCTTATTTGCCTTTCATGTCCTTCTGCCTTCACTCCTCCTCTCCCTTCTCCTCTCATCTCATCTGTTGTCCTTGACTCTTTTCTCCTCCTGTCTGTTCCTCTCCTCTCCTATGCTCTCCTGTGCTCCTCCCCCTGCTCTCTTTTCTTCACCTCTCCTCTCCCCCTTTTCTCCCATCATATATTGTCCTCACCTCTATTCTACTATCATCTGCTTTCTCTTCCTCTCTTCCCCATCATCTCCTCTCCTCTCTTTCTCCTCCCCCTCTCCACTCATCTCCCCTTCTCTTATCCCCTTTCCTCTCCTCTTTCTCCCACCTCCTCCTCTTCCTCTCCTCTCCTCTCCCCCTGTCCTCTCCTACGATCCCTCACTCCATGTCACAGGAAGCACACAGGTCAAGCAGGACTGGTCCATTCAGTGGCCGACAAGCGAATCTGGGAAGGAGAACAACCCGGCGTGCCAGCCGGAGCCCAGCCAGTGGATCAGGCTTCAGCTCTCCCAGAGCCCCAAGGTCCAGTCCAAATACAACCAGCACCACCAGCAGCACCTGTGCCACAGCCCCCAGGGCTTGGCGCCGGCACTGACGCCCTCGTCCTCCTCCCAGGCTGACCGGCTGACGGTGGACGCCCACGCAGGCCTCTTTCCCTCGCTGGACTCGGGCTACCGCTCGCTGCCACCATCGCCGCGCCAGCGCCACTTTGCCCACACACCGCCGCGGACACCGCTAGTGGTCAACGCCAGCATGACGCCGCCTGGCACACCGCCCATGCGCCGGCGGAACAAGGTGATGAAGGCGCCGGTGACGCCACCGCTGTCCGGACGCAAGCTCATCCACCTGTTGCCCGGCTTCAGCACACTCCACCGCAGCAAGTCGCACGAGTTCCAACTGGGCAACCGCATTGATGATATGCAGACGCCAAAGTGAGTCAGCCACACACACACTCACACACATAAAACAGAAACATACAAACCGACACTAACACACACACACACACACACACACACACACATACACAAAGCACAAACGTAAACACACACACACACACACACACACACACACACACACACACATACACACACACACAGAGAGAGAGAAGTTCCAGAACAGTAATCCAGCCATTATATGCCAGCTAAAGCCAAATCTCCTCAAACTAACAAACTACCTTGATTCAATAATAGAGAGGAGATCATCATTTCGAAAACATTTTACTTGGCTGCCAAGGTGATGCATGGCTTGCAGTTAACCCCGTGATGTGCACAAGGTCTCCTGCTGTAGGGGGATCGGCAATGACATAAATAACACTGTTGATAACACTATGCAAGTAAGTGTTGCAGTGTTTCCCACAGAATTGAATTCCATTTGTGGTGGTTGGTTTGCAGAATTAACTTGAATACAACAGCTTTTAACAATTAGCACAGTGTGGTTATGATTCTAACCAGATTTAAGCACAATTTAGTACAACCTGGAAAATCATTGTGTGGTGGTCAATGTTGATATTGTGGTGGGCCGCCACAAATAAGTCAATGTATAGGAAACACTGTGTTGTATTATAGCACGTTCGAGCACTTTCCCTGAGTATTGCTTACATACTGCATGAGGTTACACCCAATATTTTGTCCCTATTCTTCTTAGATTCCTAAATGACACTGATCTTTGCACTTAGAGGCCTTAAACATAGAACTTCATTGGTCTGGTAATAAAAACAGCCATTGGTAACTTTGAATACTGATAATCAAAGTAATCAGAGCATGGCTTAAAAAAGAACTTAATATGATATTTTGTTACTTTCATAAGTATCTCATAGGCGTACACTCCTCAGGAAGCTAATTCCGCGTTGCAGTGCAGTGCTCTGATAGTCTAACCTGATTTCAGAATGCATCACCACGTTTGAGAAGAAGCGTCCGTCCGTAGAGATAAGCAGGACTCAGCCAGAGCTGTGCACTTGGCACAATGTTCATCTGATTAGTCTCCAGTTACAGTGGACAGAGTTAGAGGTCCGCAGTTGGAAGATAGTCAGGAAAGGCACACAAACACACACACACACACACACACACACACACACACACACACACACACACACACACATCGCAAGCACGCATACACACAGACAGAAACACACACTCTCTCTAATAGCACCTGTTAACTGTGTGCACCTGTTACTGTAATGAGATTTCATACTTACAAACACACCTGCATGTGTGAGAGTGTGTGACCTTGTTGACATTTGCCTCTATACACACATGCACAAAAACACACACACACACGCACACGCATACACACACACAGATGCAGATTCACTTATCGCATTGGTAATTATGGGCCAGTATCATCTCATGGCATTAGATAAATGACTTTTATTATTCTGCCAGGGGTGGGCTGAGGAGGAGGGGAATGTTTGAGGGGAACAGGGCCATGTGTGCTGCTTTGTATATGCATTCGCATGAGTGAGTGTGTGTGTGTGGGTGTGTGTGTGTGTATGTAGGTGTGTGTGTTTGTGTTTGCGTACATGTGTTTGTGTGTGAGTGTGCTTGAGTGTGTATTTGTGTGTGTTTTGTGTGTGTTAGTGAGTGTGTGTGTGTGTGTGCTATTGCGGAGTGGATAAGCACTGCTCAGAATGGGATCAAACAGCATTAGAGAATTGATTACCGGTCCCAGAGCCCTGATAGACCACAGACACAGGACTTCAGCTTCTAATCAATGACAAGATGCCTGGAAATGTTGGAACTCATCATGGTTGAATCAGCAGACCACTGGTCCACCCCCGCCCCACTCTTTGACGCATGTGGACTCATTCTCCCCCTCTATTGTGTGCCGGTCGTTTTGGTTTGGAGGACATGAAAGACTCTCGAAGCTTGTTTTCTCTCCCTGCTTCTCTCTAATAGTTTTGGGATTCTGTTTTGCTGTTAACTTCTTAAAGAAAGAATGTATAGCATTACTGCTGAGAGAGTGTTTGCTGTTTGTGTTTTTTTTTGTTGTTTATGTTTGAATTGTGGAGGAGCATGTTGGAAGTGGTTAATGTTAGGTAAATTGTTGCATAGTCAGATCAGTGAAGAAGCTATCCTTGTTATCTGAAGATGCAAACTGTTGCCATCATCGTGCTCTGAGGTGCTTATTTATACAGTCTCTCTTTGGACTTCTTTTTGGACCAAAACACTCCTATTGACATTTATTTGGCATAACTTTCTATTGACAACCAAACACACACACACACACACACACACACACACACACACACACACACACTACATTTATTCACAACGGATAAAAGTGAATTTGAAATGGTAACATTTACATTACGAAGGAGAAAGAAAAAAATATTTTCATTACATTACCAAATCTGAAAACAAACCCTTAGTAATTTGCCTTATGATACTGTGTGGACTTGCTTGAACTCACCCTTCCCTCCTTTCCCTTAGAGACTGTCTTTATGAGTCTCCCCTAGCCACACGAATGAACGAACGAGTCATCAGTAGTCTACCCATTCCTCGCCTAATTATCCCACTGCATACATTGATCAGGGATTAACCTTTGACCCCCTGCACACATTCCCCGCTAATGAGAAACCCTCGCTGGAGTGAAAAGGACCCGACGTTTTCTCGCCTCTTCAGACTGCAGATTCCGTGAGCCTCTTGCGTTTGCATGCCTACTTCACTACATGCCTGATGAGGATGTGCATGCTGACGGATTGACTTCAGTGTCTCTCAGCCCAGAGCTCACCAAGCCCAGGCAGGCCCTCTCCTTTGTCTGTGTGGTGCTGGGTTAGGATAGGTATGACTGTCATTTTTAGATGTTTTTAAATGAACCTCAGAAATCTGGTTACTCTCTCAAGGATTTCTCCAGCTGCCTTTCATGTATGTGTGTGTGTGTGTGCATGTGTGTGTGTGTGTGTGTGTGTGTGTGTGTGTGTGTGTGTGTGTGTGTGTGTGTGTGTGTGTGTGTGTGTGTCTGTGGCATTGTTGAGGTGCACTATTGTGGAAGGAGCTTTGTCAAGGGAAGGGGAAATTTGAAGTGAGGGTTGCTTGACAACTGTGTTGTTGTTCTTGATGGGATTCTTTCTTTTTTGGTTTAGCATAGGGGATTTGCCAAAGAAGGGAACAGCATGTGAGGATATACAAATTTCCATTCTCTGTAATTTGCACAATCAACAACTGCACCTATGTGTTAGTGAGGGGACATGTGAGCATGTGTATATGTATGTTTTTGTGTGTGTGTGTGTGTGTGTGTGTGTGTGTGTGTGTGTGTGTCTGTCTGTCTGTCTGTCTGTGGCTGTGCTTTTGCAGTGTGTGTGTGTGTGTGTGTGTGTGAATGCAGTTTATGCCTGTGTGTGGACACATATCTGACAGACTGCTGCAGTGGCTGCTGGAACCAGTAGCTAAGGGGTTTGGAAACTCTGTGAATCTGGAGAGAGATGGCGGTGGACTCGGTGACAGTTGGACAGATGGTGCTGGTGTATGTCTCCGGTGTTTCTTGCTGTCGACAGAGCTGCTTGACAGCCAGCCTGCAATTAGCATCTGCTTCCCTACTTAATGAATTGCTCCGTCCATTCACAACAGTTCGTCAATGGGCAACATAAGGATCTTTATGTTTCAGCAGATGCTATTCATAGGCCTTGGTGCTGAGTGGAAGGTCTTTTTTGAGTCAGTCACATCAGAGGATGTGTGATGATGGATCTTTTTATAGGGGCTAAAATGGAATATTATTAAGATTATTATGTGCGTTCATGTGTGAAAAATTGTCGTCATCACGTAGATGGAAGATGTTGGATAGGGGTATTTGTACAGAAATTCTGACGTAGTGAATTTGCTCCACATTTGAGCATTCAGGATGTGTGTGGATTGTTGGTTAAGCATATTTAATGATAGCCAGACCTCATTCAGTATATTTCCAATTCCACATTAAAAACAACAGTAACTAGCACCAGCAGCACAGTTGATCATGACTGAAAGAGTTTTCTTGAAAGAGAAGGGAGACAACAAGGAGAAATGGTCTGAAGTGAATGAACGTCAGGAGATTGTTGTGATTTATAGGTCTATATTTAATTTCACTTTTACAGTATAATAGTTTCTAACCTGATAGATCTTGTAATTTAAGTAGTGTGTGTCAGCAGTGTAGTTTTATGTATCCTCTTTTCTGCAACCGATGTCGAGCTGGGGCATAACCTTGTCACGGTCATCGCAATATCCTGAAATGGTGTCCAATTTATGGCATTAATCCTGAAGAGTTTTCT